>NC_052955.1:5659190-5959190 GCF_013358895.1 Oreochromis aureus | reverse complement strand
GCTTCTTCAGATATCAGGGTGGCAGTATCAGTGTCAGGAGTGTGGGTATGGGGAGGTGGGAGTGGGCTGATCCAGGTGTGTTTGGTCTGTCAGCAGGTCGGTATATGTACAAATGGTCTGCCTGCAGCGATTTCATGTTGGCTAAAACAAAGACCACAAACACATTATTGTCTCTTAGAAATGAAGTGAGCTAACCAACACTTGGAAAGCCAAGCAGCATCTTTAATTCTGAATTCACTGTTAGTTTAATTTCCAGCTGTCCCTCTTTTCTGTTTTGAAACCCAGAATTTGATTTTAACCACCCTATTGTCTTACAGCGTCAGCTAGGAGCTGCAGTTGGACCAAACCAAATCACGAAAACAGCGGGGCGAGGAGGGGTCAGAGGCTGACTGGATTTTATTTCCAAAAAGTAAAAAACTAAAATAAACTAATGCTAGCAAGCAAATGCGTTTAAAAGTACCTGTTAAGCAAACATTATTTTAAGGTGATAGGTTCATAATTTTCATGTTTAAAAAAAAGACTAATTAACTGCTTTACTGATTTCTAGGGCACCTGTCAGTCTTGGGGCCTTCATCACTTTGTTTCCCCCCCCCATTACTAGCAGCCTCCAGCTAACACTTGCCAACCCATCAGCAGATATACATTTTCCCCATGGTAACTGGTCTCTAGGCTTCTGTGATTGGGGTTTGAATTGAATTACCACTGTCACTGAACAACCCTTTGGCATTTGGCAGTGAAACCTTGTCGAGCCATTAAGAACAAATACTCACATAAGTCTATTTTTTTGTGCTGAACAGTAGCTTGAAAATCCAACATATGAACCCAAGACAGACCAAATTCTACAGCAGTATAAACAGAGATTGCTGACCTACAGTTGGCACTACTACAGTGCTTTGAACCAGTGATGAGACAGAAAAGAAAAAAGAACTTTTGAATGCAGCAGTGCAAATGGTGCCAGCTCTCAGCAACCTGATAATCTCATACTAATGGAAGAGGCCAAATTTTAATCAGGTAAGGTTTTTACTTTTACTTAAAAGCAAAACTTGTTTGATTACAGCTACGTTGGAGCTAAATGTTGATTCAAATAGTTACCACGCACAATATCTTTCCATGCTGATGTCATTCATAATATATTCACAATATATCAATAAAAGGTGGCATTTGGCTTCATAGTTAACATAAAATAGCCTCCACTGTTTGGCTTCTCTTACTTAACAGAAAGAATAAGATTATTTCTGGCTCCAGAGCACTTCTTCCTCCAATAAACATTTTTGTGACAAAACATATTCACTCAGGTGCTTTTAGAAACAAAACAACATCTTTCTGACAGTTACTTTGACTGTGTTCACGTCCTTTCTCCTCATCTGTACAATGGCTTGAAAATTGGCCACTGGGATGTACTCCAGTTTTAAGATGAATTACACTGTGCCTTAGATCAGCTCCCAAAGGTGCTGTAGGTTGTGTCAGAACCACAGAGTGCTTTGAGGAGACAGAAGGTAAGTGGATTAGTGGCTTTAGCGAGGTTAAAAGATAATTTTGTGTAAGAACATGAACGCAAAATCTCTACCTGTGGATAGCTAGGAACACATGGTGTATAAATATATATACTAGTTTCATGTTTCCAAGGTCCTGTGCATTGTGCAGGGAGTGATTAAAGCTTGGTTCTTCCTCTGCAGAGACAGTAAACTTTCAAAGTCACAGCTTTGTAGAAGAATAAAGGCAAAGAAAGCAATAAATCCCCTCACATCACTGCTACAACTGGCATTAAAATATACAGTTAACAGCTGGTTTCTGTTGAAACTTCGTCCTGTCAGTTAAGTATTTCATTTGAAAGCTTGAGAAATGTCTTCAGAAGAGAGAGATTTTTTTAGCCACATAATACATAAACAACATTATTATGAAAGACATTTTTAAACTAATCCAAACTGGAAGCGTAGTTGCTGTTATATGTCATGTAATTTTTCAGTGTTTCAGTCACCACTTTTCTATAGAGGACCTTGCGATGAAGCTAGGTTAATAAACTAAGCCTGGTGCTAACACATAGATCACCGACTTCATTGAAATGAGGCTGCTCAGGTGTTGTTCATGCAGCTGCTATTTTCTGGCAGCCAGTCAAGCAATTATAAACCTCAAGAAGTTGAAAATCCAGAGTTTAAATACCACCACAGACCTTAAAAGTAATTTAATAAACCATGAAATTAAGCATCTTGCCCATGAAATTCCTCTGATTCTCAATTGTAACTCTTTATCTAATCATAGCCAGTGTTAGCTTGCCATCCATCTTTGTCGGTGTTAACAAAGCACCTACAATTGCTAATAGCTCACCTTTCCTCTTAGAAGCTGCATATTGATTTTCCTCCTTCTTCATGTGTTCCTTTCACCGTTTTACACGCTCCCTCATTCATCTGAACTCTATGAATAGACCCCACTGAACCCCAAAGGAGATGTTCACAGGAATGTCCAACTTGTTCCTGTGAGGTTTGGTGGAAGTAGGGATGAAGATAAATCGCATAGGCTCGCTTACTGCAACTTTTCTTTCCTTATGGAGTGTATATTTCTGCAAGGATGCTCAGCTTTTACGAGCCTTGGATTGCAGCTTTTGTTTTATGTTTTTGCCTTGTTTCTTAGGATTAGATGGAGGTTCATATGATCACATTTTGTAAGTAGGTCTGTGCCAAATGTCTAAGTTGTCCATCTGCAGGTGTAGCTATCTGAACTAAACCAAAGCAACAAGCAGAATCACACTACACTGCCCTGGTGCTGGCAGTGCATCTTCACAGCATTAAAAAAATACAGATGCATCCTTTAGTTTCACAATTCAGGTAGGCATAAAGGGACATGCAAATATATGGAGTATTACAGCAAATTATTAATAGTGTTGGATTCGATACTGGATGCCTCTCTGCCCTCCTTCTCCCTGACCTGACCATGTTTACAGCCAACATACAACCATAGGCATTAAGCTGTGACATATCCACACCCCACTGAAACTGTTAACTTTTAGTAGCTGTTATAAATAAGTAAGGCAATCGATCCCAAAGAGTTTCCATGGTTCCTAAAGGGGGTGAATATACAGCATTTCTATTTTATTAGCACAGGTTAGGGAAAAGAAGGTTTTTGGACTAAACCTACAATGTTCTACTTTTTCATGGTGAAGATGGAGATGACCGCACCACTGTTTCTACAGAGAAGCAATGACTGTCTACCTTAAAAATAAATTACAGCAAACAACCAAATAATAATCACCACTCCCACCAGCTGCCTGCTTTCTATCCCAGTCTGAGGGCAGGCGAGCCTTTGCCAGCCTAAGCAGCAGATGTTTTGAATCTAAAAGATACACAATCACTTAATCCTTTGCAATTCACATTCTGAGCAACACCGTCTAACTGGATCCACAGTGAGGAGTGAGGTTGGCTCAAAGGGTTTCATTCCATAGGGCTATATTTAATTTGAAGGGATGAAGCAAATTAAAAAACAGATCTGAAAAATGTAATTCAGTAGGTAAAATTGCGGGCATTATTGGATCTTTAATAATATCACCTTAAATCTAAATTGTGGCTTTGAGGCAGTGTATGTGCTTCGCCTCGAATGAAATGCTGTATTTGGGCCTTGCAGGTTATTTTAAAGATGGAGCAGAAACATGAAATGATTCATCTGTCAGTGCTCTCAAATTTTATCTTCTCACTTTTCCTTCGTTGAGATGTGGACTCCTGAATTATTTAAAGTGTTTCACTATAGAATTTTTTCTTCTTTTGATAAGAAATGAAAATATATCAACCACCAGCAGATTCACAGATAACAGATCTGAAAAATCAGCATTTACCTTTTTGAAAGGAAACCCTTTAAGTGATATAAAGAAGACAACAGTGCAGTCCCTTTGCAGGTTTTTGATACAACCTATTTTATATGAAATTTAGAGTGTAATAAAAAGTTGACTTTAATAATTAAAGATATGATTTCTAATCTGAATTCATTTTAAATCAACCTGAATATTTTTGGAAGCTAAAATGCTTTGTACTTACATGGAAAGCTTCAAATCTCGCATTATGAAAGTATCTTAACCACATACAGCCTGCAGATTCGTCTCACATAAAGTCACTGAACCATAAGGAGAATATTTAGGAGTGAAAATGAACTGATAGCCCCTCTCCTCTTTCATCTAAAAGCAACTAATCTTACTGTAAGTCGAACAACACATTCTCCTGCCTTCATCAAGTGTTTCAAGTGACCTCACACACACACACACACACCTAACATATGTCTAACACAAGTAACTCAACTGGTTGCACTAATGAAATTAATATATATTTATAGTTCTGTGTTGAAAAGAGTGCTTATCAATTTAAATTGCTCGTCACCGTCTTTAATCCATATTATTTTTCCTACAGCACCATCATAAGTGCTATAATTCCGATGTACATTTCTTTCTCAAACATATTTCAGTTTTATTGAATGTATAATATGTGTAAAAAAAATATTTACATCAACCATAACTGCATTACAAAAGCTGTGACTTAAAAAACCCCCCACTGTAGTATGTACAGTGATTGCTTTATCAATTTTATGGTACTTAATATGTTCTGCAATCCTGCAGCTGTTGTTCGTTTTCTTTTGTTTTTGTTCTGGAGTCGATGCTTTAATAAATACGTTTTTCTACGGCACAAAAGGGAAACCTACGCAGTGCTTGATGTGTCTAACCGGTGTTGCTGTGGGTGGCGGCAGAACCAGAACGCAAAGAAGTCCTGCTCCCTTCTCTCCCTGGTGTTTATTTTTTTCATTTGCGAACAACATAAAAATGCAATTTGCCCAAATGCTCTCTGCCTCTTCTTTCAGTACATAAAGCACTATTTTACTGCTCTACTCCTTCTTTTCTTCTTGGATTTATTTCTCCTTGGAACATTTTTAGGCAAGCAAATGGAACTTGTTGCGTTGAAGGTAAGACACATCTGGACGGCTGTTAATGCTTTACATTGATCTAATCTCCGTTTGCAGTATAATAAACGATTGCATGTGGCATCTAAAAGGTTTGCAGAGAATTATCACCTGATGCTGCAGTTCCCGTCAGCTCTGTAGAACGTCTTAGTGCTCATTTCCAGCTGTAGCAGGCAGCTGTTTTCATCAAAAAGCTCCACAACTCAGCCAGCAGGAATCATATCGCAGCATTTCAAGCTATCCATGGTGCCAAAGTCGTTTTGCTACTATATAGCCCTGCAGTATAATTAAGGAGACTATTACGAGGAACATTTAGGAAAGTGCAGCATGATATATATTTGTTATTATGTTCCAACACAGTGAGCTAATGCTTTATTCCATTAGCTCTGCAAGTGTCAGGGCATGTTTTCAGCCCACTCTTTCCAGCATGCAGATTTTTGTTTTACTTTGACCTGAATTCACCAAATCCTCCGGAGCAGCTGTGCAGGGTGAACTCTGATTTGAATAAGACTAAGAAATTGTGTTGAGCATGCGGCTGAAGCACAGAAGCATCCAGAGCTGCTGTGTGGGCTGACGAGGACAGATTAGCATAATGAGGATATAGGCAGAATCTTTGGGTAATCTTCTAAACATAACAAAAAGTGTGAACAGTGTGTTCGCAAGTATGCATGAGGAAGATGACAAAGAGAACTCAGCAATGGAGTCTAAATTTGTGTGAGCATCTTTAGAAGGCAGCAGCAAGAGACGGTGTCGACGCGTGTGAGAGAGAGTAATGGGCATTTTTAGAGTAATGGGCCTTTACGCAGTTAATGTTCCATAATTCAGATTTACACTTTATAAATGACAATAAACCAAAAAATAAATAAAAATGAATAAACAAATGGTGCATTATTAAAGGTGACATGTCTTCTTTACTTTATTATAAAATGAATAAGAAATTATATGCTGTTGGGAAATAGTCACCTTAAAGGTTTTCACCTCAAACTAATTTTTAGACATTAAATGCTATTCAGGCAATGCATGTTTTCAGATTTATATTTAGCTCATTTCAGAGAAAGACCAAGACATGCAATGAAAAAAAAATGTAATTAAGGCTAAATTTGTGAGCCTGCAAGTGCAGCTAAGTACAAGAGAAGTAGTCCAAAAGCCACCGTCCAGCTAACAGTTATACTCATTTTTATTGCATTACCCCATTAAAATGGCATTATTAGAAAAATTAATTGCCAAAAGGTGGCTTTTTTCACTGAATTTCAGCAATTGTTAGGAAGAATTATGCAATTTATCTTTTTGCATTATAATGGATCAAGAATAGATTCGGCAGCACTGCTTGGAAGTAAAAATAGTGAAATCTTGAGCAGGGTTAGACAGTGTAAGCTCTCCTCTATGAGGATGTGCGAAACATGCAGTCATGCCAACAAAGCTCTTACAGCACAGACAGAAAAGCATGGCTTAACATGCTTGTATTACATTAAGTATATGTAATGCAGCGTATAATTACCTGATAAATGCTATCGCATTATTTTATTTGCATTATTTTTTAAAGGAGCAGGATTAAAAGAAGAAGTTTATCTGATGTGTGTCTACTGTGCAAAAGACCTGACTAGATATACAGAGTGTTGTCAAGTGTTGGCTACATTTACAGGATTGTGCTGTTGTTTTAACACAGACATAATACACATGTTACACATTTGGTTGTTCCAATCAGAAAAATTTAACATATCCAGTGTTGCAACACAATACAGCCATAGTCCAAATTTTACTTTATTTCTGGCACAAGTTTGAAGACATGCATAGAAACAGAGCTTATTACTGCCGTTGTTGTTCTATTTTTACTGTAATAACGCTCCCTCGCCTCCCAGCCCTGCAAATCACACAAACCCACAAGGACACATTAGTCTTTCCACAGTTTATGAGAAGCCAGCAGCCCTCTGCACTCAGACTGCACTCTGAAAACAAGACAGTTCCTCAAAGGTCCAAAATGGAGCTTTGGTCGTGACCAAGACCATAACAGTTTAACGTTGATCTGGTGGCTCCTAATTCCCACTATTACGTCACTAATACGCCACCTTTGTATTAAAATACATGCCATGTATGGGATGGGAATAACTGTAAGGAAGCCAAACAGGAAATTCCTTCTCTTAGATGGTGCAGGAAAAGACTTTAGGAGGGTTAGATTTACCAATATCATGTATGAAAATATAAGCAATAAAGCCATACTTCATTACTGTACCCACATGTGACATTCATTAATTACAAGACTGTGATCAAATCTGTAAAAAAACAAAGACACTCCTACTGTTTTTTTTTTTTTGGCCAAAGTATTCCTCTGGTAACCAGAAGAGCCGCCTGCGGGTATCTTACAGAGTCATTTTTAATCACAGTGTAGCAGCCTCTCGACACGTTTGCCTCTGCCCAGCGGGTTCGACTATCCACCTGTCTTTGAGACCCCCAAACCATCACGCGAACCCTGTCGGGAGACATTAGACTTTCCGTGATGTATGGAAGTCAGCCAGAGAGCAGTGAAACCACATCAGGCTGCTCTGACTGCCTGAGGCTGCTACACATTACAGTCACAGCGGAGCAACAAAAACACACAATGTAAGCTCCTTCGTTCTCTCGTGGTTGTTTTTGCTTTATTTTATAATCCGCAGGTATCATACATGAACATTTACTTGTCTGTCTGTTACAGGTAACATCGCTTCACTGACCCAGTGGTCACTACTACATGACTGAGTCACGCGCCGAATCAAATTTTAACAAAAAGATATGTGCTGTTTTCTCCAGAAATCTTGTAAAAATGTAAATCGTTGGTGAATATTCTGTCAAATCCCATCAAATCATTCCCAATAAAAAGCATTAAAATAGGGAATGACAAACACAAGTCCTCAAGGACTTATAAGGTTTATATGTAGCAGCAAAATATTTGCTGTTTGGATACTCTTTCTAAGAATCTGAGCCTCTATGACCATACATGAACATTATCTTAGGGAAAAGTCTATGTGTGCCAGAGAGCACAGCGCATAGGGAGGAGACTGATAACACGGCTTGAGAGTGTATCAGAAAAGCAACAGTGAGAATTTGACTTTAAAATTGGGATGCCAAATACCTCGATATGATCAGGGCTGTGGTGAAAGGCAGTTTTATGAATTAATTTCGGAGATATGTATTATTTCTACTTTGAGACATTGTTTGATTATTATTAGTCAGGTGGTAATCAAGAAGCTGATGAATGAGTCAGTGATCATTAAAGATGATTGAGGCAGCTGAGGCCATAAAAGGCTTTTGCTTTTCTCCGCCTTTCAAAATACATAAACACTCCTACTACAGCCTTTCCTTGCCTTTTCTATCTGTTTCAGTGTAGCCTCACTCCTTAACCCCTTTTACACTTGTCTTCCTCCCTTCCTTCTTCTTTCCCTTGGGCTTTTCATCCCTGCTTTTCTCCGTCCCTTCCTCTTTCCTCATTTGAACAAGACACAATGGAAGACAGCAGTCGGAAAAAAGTAAATGTCAGGACTAAGTGAGATTCAAGACAGACTTAGCGGATTGGTGAACTTGAACTAACCTTCAGTCTTTGCATTCCTCTGCTCTGCTTTTAAGTTATTACTGTTGCGGGTCATTTAATAACTGAATGATAATCTGATCAGGCTAAGTGCTTGGAAATAAAGAGGATGAAATGAAGCTTTCTTTATTCCTCCAGTCAGACGGATGAGATCCCAGGGTTTCAATCCAAAATGCAATGAAGCAGATTTCATTGGAAAAATCATTGCTTGTTAGAACAAGAAATAAAAATCTATCTATAGGATATATTTAAATAGCGAATAATCAAAATTATTCAGCAGTGTTAAACTTTCCACCTTAAGGAAAAAATTGTAGAACACAGTGGCTAAACACGAGCCCTCAGAGCACATCAGCCTGTTATGGCATCATTGCGACGTCATGGGACATCTGTGCCTTTTTATGTGACATATTACACAATAAGATGTCTTGATTTTTTTTCAGGGTCAATTTTGACCTTGAAAAAAACAAGAAAGGTCAAAGTCAAATGTTGAGCCAACTTAGGTTCTATGCCCCCCAAGGCTTAGTATATTGTCGAGAGAAAATCCCACCCAAAAATTTGGGTTAGTTAGTTTTGGTGTTGGTAGCGCATGTCTGAAGACATTGCATGGTTCGTTGTACTAGCAGACCATCCAAGAAGGTTGTGCTGCAGTTTTGGTGAGTGAAATTCCCTTTTATTTGCCCATCCATCCACCCTAGACAGGTCACCAGTCTGTCACAGTGCTAACACATAGACACAGACAGCCATTTGTCCTCACATTCACTCCCACATTCACACCTATTGGCCATTTAGAGTTTCCAATTCACCTATCCCCACTAGCTGCATGTCTTTGGACTGTGGGAGGAAGCCGGAGTACCCGGAGAGAACCCACGCAAACACGGGGAGAACATGAAAGAACTGAACTCAGGACCTTCTTGGTGTGAGGCAACAGTGCTAACCAACAGTGCTATTTGTACTTAGCACTAATTAGGGGGATATCTATCTCTGTGTGGCAGCTAACCTTATAGTCTGGATGCAGATTCCTAACCGAGCTAGCCAGTATTCACTCTCCATCTTCTTGTCCAAATATGCTGCAGGTGGCTCCAGAATAATCAACACAGTGTTGGACAAATGTCATGTTGGGTAGGTTTATTCTTTATATACACTGTATGATCACACGTAGTTACATCCTAAACAGAGGCAGGTGACCTTATATAGGATGTCAAGATGTAAGAAGTCAGTGCAACTGGAGAAACATATCAGTAAGTGTGAATATTTATAAGACAGCAAACAAAGCTTGTATTGTTATAGCGTTAAGTGGGTTTCTTGGAAAGTTGTCATGGTCTCAGTCATCTCATTCTTTTCCTTTTAACCACAATTAAAAATTATCTGGAATGTGCATTTCTACATGTTTAAATGGCCAGCACAGCTTGTTGTCACTGCAATCACAATGGAGAGCAGAAATAGAAGAGCAAGTTTAGTATTTTCTATTTTTTCCAGACTCTCCTTTATTATTTTACCACAGCCTTTGCATTTGAGCCCCCAAATGAAACACACAAAGTGCTTTTTGGCAGCTTTTGATTGCATTCAATCAGTGCTGTCTTTACCTCTGTGTCCGATGTTTATTACAGCCCACTTCTTTAATCTTAATCTTAAGACTTCCAGTGCCGCCCTCGTCTCGTTTTGGGCTTCTGTCTGGTTAAAATACCCCTTGCAGAGTCCTGGAACATGGACACTGGGCTGAACAGTGCTCAAGGAAAATGAAATCATGTAAATTCAGACTGAGTCACTTGTTGCAGAGGTTAGGGGTGAAGTGGATGTACTTTGCTCTGTGAAAATGGAGGCCCAGAGGAGCAGTTTTCTGGATGGACATTTGTGCCAAGCTACTATCTATGCAACACACATAGTGCCAGCTCAATCTTATTACATAAGTCAACTGTATGAAAAGACTGTCTGAAAACAGGAAAGGTTCAGCTGGAGTAAACTGTCAGTACAATGATTCACTGCCACGTGTCTGACAACAGAATCTGTTATTAAATAAAGTCAACAATATTAAACTTTAGCGGAAACATATTAGAAAATTATATCACATTATGTCATGTTGAAACTTGACACAACGGGAGAGGGGGGATAACACTAAGCAAGCAACTCCATTACTATTACACTGACCTATTTCTGTGAGTTATATAACATATAGAGCACAGTCCCTTTCGGAGGACTGTGAACAGCAGGATTTTTATATTATAAGTGTGTGAAGCAAGTATACCTCAGACTTTCATTTCACATTTCTCATTTTGTAATGTAGTGAAAGCGAGCTGGTTAACTGTACAGTGTCATGGTTCTGTAAGTCTCACCGACTCTGGTTTTATCTCACATTAGAGGAATTTATTGCACGTTTTCCCTTGATGCATTTATCTTATCATTGTACTCAAGATCTTGGGAATATAGATTTATCATTTGCCGTGAGATAAATTATAGTGAAAGGGTTTATTTTTCAGGAAAAACTCATATTCACTATTGATTCTTGAGTGCTTTTAGTTTTAATAGATGATTAAGATGCATTCGTATATTTCATTTTTTATCTTTATGTCGGGGGTCATTATGGGGATCCTGACCACCAGACTGATAAAACATTCCTTTGTTACTAACGCCACAATCTGGCTTTTTATGAAGAAGTTATGAAATTTTAGATGTCATGTTTTTTTTTCAGTATGCTTGATGTTACACTGCAAAATGTTTATTGTCGAATCACGAGTAACTTCCTGGCAGGAATTATGCAGCTATTGCTGTATTTTACACCGCAAAACTGACTAGACCTTTGGAATACAATAAAACAACGCTATGTTTTAACATGCTGTATGCTACAGTGTTATACTGACATCTTGTAAAAATAAAATACTGCAGTACATTTAACAGTGTGCGCAGAGCAGTGAGGTTTTAGTGTTTGATTGTCACACTGCAGATTTGCAGGAAAATGAGGGTTTGCACTTCATCTGTCATATCCAGCCCACAAAAACGCTTTGTTTTACAAGGCAAAGCATCACTTTTAAGGCATCTAATGTAATCCGAACCACAATACTTCGCAGGGTTGGACTGCAGACATCACATCATAGTGGAGCTCATCAGTCAGACTGATGCGTTCTTAGCTTACCCACATCAGGGCACTCAGGCAATAATTGCTTGTATTTGACCCAACAAACAACACCTTTCACATGACACATAGTCATTTGAGCCATTGTTAACTTTAAAATATTGATTGTTGCAGCCTGAACAAAAGTAAACAAGTGTCTACAGTAGATTAAGTAATGGCCAATTCAATGATTAGAGTACTCAATCATGAATATTTAATCATAACATAAAGGAGGCTGCTAACTAATGGAGGATAAAGCAGAAGATCAGCAACTTAAAGGAGAGCAGTTCCTGGCAGAATTATATTTGGTTCCCACAATAAGAAAATCGAAAGAAATATTGTTTTAGACTTTAAAGTGCACAATATCACTGACTCTTTACCAAAACAGCTGCACATCAATTAAAAACAAACAACAATTCAACAAGAAAACACAGACAGAACCAAATGGACCCCAATAAACACTCGGCACCAGAGCTAAAAGGCTGACTTAACTTTCAATTGTCTGAAATTCATTGTTACAGTAAGTCTACATGAGGAGGATGACACATTAATCCACTTTCCCTGTCGTAACAGTTTCAAATGGACAATCCTACTTTACCAAACTCCCAGGCTTGAAGAGTCTGGGCAGAATGGTTCGTCTGCCTCCTCCCGCGTGCAGATGGCTGCCCAGCAGGACTTCAGAGGGAGCAGCAGCTCGTCTCCGACATCCAATTCATCTCTTATCCAGCAGCCTGAACTCTGACCTAAGTTTAAATGAGGGCCTACACACACAAGGCTCTCTGGAAAGATGATGCAAGTCATGAAGAGATGAATGAGTAAAGGCCCAGACCGCAAAAACACATGGCACCTTTCCTGCCCAGTAAACTGTTACGACCCAAGAAGAAGAAGAATCCTCAATGAGGAAATCATCACCTCACCATCACTACAGCCTCAACAAAAGTTTTTTTTTTAAGTGTCTACCTGTAATGGAAGAATGGTAAGGTTTAAATTGTCAGTAAGGCAAATTAAATAAAGTATAATTACCATTGTTTATTTTGATGTGCAAAGGCTAATAACACAGGTCTGCAACCAAAAAACTGCATAGGATGTTTTGACCGGAAAAATATTTTAAAAACTCCATCTCATCAGGTTTTCTTGCAAAACAATTTCGCTTTTTAAACTGAAATCTGGTAACCTATACTTGAGTCAAAAAACAATATCCAATAATGATTTCTTACATAAATTTAATATTTCTAAGAGTGAGACTCAAGAGAAATACAAATAAAAAATGCGATGAATTGATGGGGGTCATTAGGAGGGAGGTTATGGTGGGTTCAGATGATCATGTCCCAACAGGTTTAATTTGTTCACAGCATAAGGTAAGGAATCTCAGAAACATTATGCATGGATAATTGTAATAAAATATTGATTTTTTTCATCACTGTTGTGCTTTTTTTTTTTTTTATATAAACTCCTCATGTTTTGCAAAAAAAAAAAAAACTGTATGTGATGGAGGAAAATGGAGATCTTGGATTCAGCACCCTAAAAAACATCAAATTTACCAATCAAATATCTCATACAGCTGAAAAAAAAAATTGTTTTTTCAGACCTGTGTAATCAAACCTTGAGCTCATAATTTGATAACCAGAAGCTTAAATAACACAGTACAGATGTGTTTAACAAATATTTAACCAAAATTTAAATTTAAATCTCAAACTGAAAATATGTTGATTGGTTTTGTCAAAACCTGTTCCTACAATACTCGACACCTGCTGCTCACTTGCCATTGATAATTTAATTATTAATACAAATGTGAAATTTAATGCAAGTCTGTGGCAAACTGATTGGATCCACCAGCGTAGGACCAGAGAGGAGTGGATGCCAGTGAAAATTAGTCACTTGTACAACAAGAAGTAAGATCACTTTTAGCAACACGGATTGGATGGGTCTCATGCTGATACCTTTGATCAGCAGAGTGGTAAATACATATTTATATGTGATCAGGTTTTACAGTCTGTACCAGTATAGCAAACAGCGCTATAGATACTGGCATTAGACAGAAATGGTTGAGTGCAGAAGAAAGATTTTATTTTGAGCTAAAATAAATTCTACAACTACATGTGAAATGGAATCACTGAAAAAATAATTTAAAATATGTTTTAGGAAAAGCATATACTTTTTTTTCTCACTAAAGCTAATTCTGAATACAAACGAAACTAAAAAAGAGTGAATCCCAAACTTTTATAACTCTGGTACTGTGAAAAATAAACTAATTCCTGTCATGGGAGTTTTATTTTGAAATGTGGCCAACGTCCTGTATGTAGTTTTGTAGTGAAAAGGAAAAAGGGGGATCTTAAAATGTCATGAGCATGTGGGTCATGAAGGAAATCCTTGGTACAAGTATTGGATTTCTAATTCTGTGCAATTTTCTTTTTGAACCTATATATATAAATATAATCTCCAGTTATTTTAGATACACTTTATTGAAAGCTGATGCTACATCTCTGTTGTTTTTCTGGATTCACTGTTGTGTGTTGATGATTGTTTGCAAGTCTAATGTTATGATAAGCAGCAGGAAAATGGTAGGGGACCGGAGAGAATTTCTCTTTAAAAAAAAAGAGTTAATGTGTTTTGTCTTGTTAATTAGTCAGAGCAAGAAAGATCTGCAGTCATATTATTGCAGCGTCAGCGATAGTGAGGCTGCTGTATTGGATTGTTGTGGTGAACAGTGACCGAAGCCTGAGGGCAAATCTATTCATTTAGCAGTCGATCTGAATCTAAACCTCACCTGTAGTCCTGGTCTTTGGGAAAAAGCAGAAAGAATGAGGTCACAAAACCTTTGGTCTCTGTCTGACAATAATTGTTTACTTCAAGAAGTTAGACACTGTAATTGATTTGCACTGTTGATATAAATGATTTTCCAGCAGTTTTTCTTTAAGGTAATTCTATTTTTAATATATTTGATTCTATATTAAATCTTCTTTTGGGAGCTGCCTGTTTGGAAAAGCGACGTCTGTGAAGAAGAGCATCACCAATTCATGACAGAAATAATTGAATTTGCTTCGCACAAACTGCCCAAAGCAACATTTTTTATTGTTAAAAAGCTGTTCACATGGAAACATCTCATGGGAGTATTTATTATAGTTTTATTAATAGAAAATTCAGTAATTATTCAAGCTCAGCGCCATGGTGACATTAACCACACTCAAATGTAAAGGCAGAGCAGCTTATAATGCATAAAGCATCAGCAGAGTTTTATGCATCTCTAATCTAATCTGAATCACAAGGGAAACATTTTCATGGTAGAGTTTAATATGATTAAATGTTGAGATTAAAAGCGCTCCTCTGACAATAACTTTTTAAAATATTTCATATCTGTGATTCTCAACCTGAGCACACCTCGGCTTTGTTAACAGAGAGCAGTCCATGTCTGCGTGTCCCGTGAAGGTCAAGCAGAGGACGTCTTCTTTTATCGGTGCTTCTGACTGAAGATGACCGTACTCACAGTCTCACACACACACTTACAGGCAGCCACAACCACAAATACTTCCACATTTACACAAAACTACACATGTAATTTTTCACAAATATTCACACATGCATACAAACTGAACAAAACCAACCCTTACTGTTGGGCTTCCAGGCTTTAATATACCAGGACTCTGAAAAAGCTTTCAGGATATCGAGCGGTCCAAACAATGGGGGGAAATGGCATTGGGGTTTCCATGGCAACTGCTGCAAGCTGCTAAGAGGGCTGCTTTGAAAACATATGTCAGACTTGACTGGTTTGTTCACAGTGAGCCTAGCAACAGATTCTGTGTGCAGCCTATCACGCTGTCTTGCAGAGCGTTCACTGTTCTAACATTTGACTTTGCTGTCTGTCAGAGGTCTGAGATGATTAAGTCAGAAGAAAACTACCCCCATTAGAAGAGGCAGAGATTGTTTGTGCAAAAACATCATGTTGTCTTTTTTTATCTCAGCTTGTTCTTTTAAAGGTTTTCACAGCAGCGAAAGAGAAAGAAAGAAAAGGCGATGGAGCTTCAAATCCTAAAATCCATAACAGCTAATCTCTCCCTCAGAAAAGCAAACGTTCAACATTCACTGAGCACCAAAATATGATCGCCAATGTCCTCATACTGAGGAACAAGCTTCTTAGTTCTCACAAGGCTTAACAACCCTTCCCTTTGCTGTCTTCACTCTTTCTTTAACTACAGAGGATTAAACGGCTCAGAGCGAGCGATACTTTCACCATCAGCATCACTTTTAATTGTTCAGTAAATTTTCCTGACTGCCAAACACTGACCTGATGTGAAGACTTGCAGCCTCTCTCTCTGTTTTACACTGCGTCACTGTAAATATCTGCAACATTAATGTGTTAGATTGCTGAAACCTGAAACTGTTAGAGAAGACACCCTGGGTTGTGGGAGCACAGCATAGGGACTCTTTACTGTTTTATGACAGAAAGACTCAATTGAAATATAAACTAATGATGAATTATGAAAATAATTGTTAGCCCCAGCCCTGGTAAAGGTTCTCCCTGTAAAATGCATACTGCTGCTGTGTTCAGCGCCTTTATATCTTTATGTCCCATCTGGTTGAATTCCTGTATTTCATTGCAGAGGTGGTGGGTGGGTTGTACCAGCAGCAGCTCAGTGCCATATCACTGCCACACAATGTGAAGAGCAGGAGGGTTGGAAGAAAGAAAGAAGGGAAGAAAGAGGGAGACGTATGAAAATAATTGAGATGAGGAGGGGGAGAGCTGCCTGGGGTGGGGGGGTGGAAGTGGAAAACAGGGAGAGAAGTTGATTAGGAGGGAGGAAGAGAAAGAGAGATGCGTCATACCAAAACATTAGTATGCAATCAAGTTGTTGGTGCGGTGAGGACTGTCGTCTGTCGACGGCTGCCGCAGCCTTTTCAAAGCTGCACCGCAGTGTCACACAAACGCTCAGTACACACTACACAACCAACCGGCACAACAACTCCCACCATTGTCTGTGAGAAAATAGAGGTACAAGAAAAGGATTGCCATTTCCATGTCAGTTTGTGCAGAAGAGCTTCATATATCCAGTTATTGATCCATGTCACCCTTTCAGTTTCAGCAGAGGGGCTTATTAGAGGGTTGGAGTTGGAAATGAGCCAGAGCTGCACGCACACATGCACGTAAGCACACACACAAATGGTAGAAAACAGAAATAGTAGAAAAGTGGATAGTTAAAAAGACCAACAACTCATTATTCTCTTACTGTAGATTGTATTTTTTATTTTTTCATGTAAAAAATATGGGGAGAAAAGGAAAACAGTGAAGTCATGTAAAGGAATGATGATAGATAGATAGATAGATAGATAGATAGATAGATAGATAGATAGATAGATAGATAGATAGATAGATAGATAGATAGATAGATAGATAGATAGATAGATAGATAGATAGATAGATAGATAGATAGATAGATAGATAGATAGGATGAAAATTGAAAACCGTGTTTCAGTTTCCCTGCCACAGATTTCCTTTGTGATATTTGTGCTTTCAGCAGCATGCCTGAAGAGTGTGTGTGCCTCTGTGTGTGTTTGTGTGCGCATGTTTGGGTGGGGGAGGAACGGGGGACTCTAAGACATTGACGAGCTGCACCCCTCCTTTCTCGCTCTCTCTCTTCCTCTCGCTCTCTTTCTCTCTCCATCGCCATGGTCCTTGGCAGGTCCTCGTTGCCATGGCAACGCTCACATTGCCGCAGGCTGGCTCAAGCGAGGCGCGCTGGTTGAAAAAGAAAGCATGAGAGGAACGGGAGCGAGAGGGAGAGAGAGATCACTGCAGAGGGAGGGGAGAGCAGGCGAGAATTGGTCCTCCAATTCATTACCCCCCCCCCAACCAAAGAAAAAAAACTCAACCCAACCCCCCCCCCCCAACAATCTTATCATTGGCATCGACACGGCTGGGCAGTAGAAAGGCCTCTACTCTGCTCAGTAGTCTGAACACGTTGGATCCAAACTTCAGACTGCATTTATTATTCATCCTCCTCCTCCTCCATCGCAGACAGCACCGCAGCCTAACACCCAGCTACACACTCACACTCACACACACACACACACACACACACACACACACACACACACACACCTCAGGACCTGTACTGAGCTCAGACAACGGGAACACACAATTAGTATTGCACACAGCGATATATTGCATCATTCTATTACCTTTAGATGGTATAATGCAATACAGTAGAGACACAGGCAGGTGTAAGATTACTGTCTGTAGATGGAGGTTACAGTGACTGACTGGAACTGAAGACGCCTCACTGCATCAGCTCTCGTTTAACCCCTGTAACCTTCCACTTCCACTGACACAGAAGGGAAGTTTTTTTCAAATATTCTTCCTGACTGTCAAGACCAGAACGTGTCAGAGTTTGTCGTCTTCAAAGCAGAAACGTGAGTGTTTATTTTTTCTGGAAGAACTTTCCAAAGTCACATTCCTCCTCATCTTTACCAATACTGTATATTCCCATGTGCTCAGAGTCTTGTGCTGGTAAGGCCATTGATCGGTCCAGTTCACAGAAAAGGAATCCCTATGGCCTGTAACAGTTTGTATTACATGGTTAGTATTAGTTTATGTTGTCTTCACAAGCAAGACATTCAGTTTTCAGGGATAATTAGGCCGTCATCTGCCCTCTAGTGGATACAGGATACAAAGTTAACACGCAGGCATGTGGAACAATAATGCAGATGTCACAGATGTGCTCATTACGCACACAGCTAAATGGCACCATATAATCAGATGTTCACACATAGTACTACATGTGTTTTTCTTTTGGGGTTTTTTTTTCCAAGTTTTTTTGTTTGTTTGTTTGTTTTGATGGTGAAATGTCAGTCTGTGCTACTCCAGCACAAGTCAAACCTGCCTCACTGCCTAAGCTCTGACCTCTTGACTCCTCAGCTGCTAAGCTGAGCAGGGAAAGTGGTGCATTCAAGCAGGTGAGCACATTGAGGCAGGGTTGCTAAGATACAGGCTGAATCCCACCATGGACATCGCAACAAGAACATCAAGAACCCTGCCCCTCTTTCAGTTTCTCTTTTTACTTTCCTAACATCTCAAAAAATAATAAAATAAAACATAAAAAATGCAAAGACTGTTGAAGCTGCACATCTAACTGTCCTCACAGTTATTAAATAATGAGAACCATTGTTTAATCATATTCCACTTAGTAAAATTTTGTTGAAAAGCCATGCCAGCAAAGTTGAAACATGGTGAAAGAGTAAAGGGTGAAAAGTTGTCTTTACGTCTGAATTTCGTAGAAAAGAGAAAGGCCAACTGTTCATCACCTCTGCAAACACCTCAGATGACTCAGATCATCAAACCACAGACAAATAAAGACCAGATATAGCAAAGAATCTAGAAAAAAATTAATTAAATAATGTAAAAAATCTGAAACACTAAGATGGCAGGATAGCTGTCCCAGCTCTGCGCCCAAAGAGCCAGTCGACAGCAGAACATATGCCCAGTCATGTTGTTGTGCTGATGTGTAGCCAGTGGCAGTGCTGTCTCTCTACTTGTTATCATAGTAAGGATGTAGGTGAGTGTACTTTTTTTTTTACTGTTGTTTGGCTTACGGTAGTCATAGTGTGAATCAGCATGGTTTTTATTGGCTGCAGAGGTGCTGTTAATACCTCAGAGCCTATAATAGTGTTACAGTTAGAATACTGTGAATCTCTGGCCATGCATAGTACAAGTACAAGCATTTTGGGGGTGCAAAATTTAGGATTTGACTGGTTTTTATGTCCCACTGACCCCTTAAAATACTGTTATAGCCATTCATTTAGATAGATGCCTGCCAAGGTGACAGTAGTGCTGCTAGAAGGCCCTTCTTGCTGTGAGGCGACACTACTTACCACTGTAGGCAGTCAAAGCAGAGTAGAGCAATGGTTATGATTCAGGGTGTCAAACATAAGGCCCAGGCGCTAGAATCGTCCTGGCAAAGACTCCAATCCAATGACATTACACCAAAGTAATTAAGTAATGGATAAACAATAAAATGACTGAAAAGTTCCTGTTTTTCACTCTCTACTAAAGAAATTTTGGTTAAAAATAAGAGAAAACTTTCATCAATCACCAAAAATGTTATGTTTTATAAATATGGGATAGACTGGGCAGCGAGCTACCAGATGTTTTCTGTAATTCTACACATTTATAATGTAGAAACACTGAGATGTCCTGTTGAAATTGTAGTTCTTTATCTAATATTAAGACTTATCAGGGATTAAATGTGTAGTTAGACATTGTTACACTGAAAGAAAGTGGGGTTTCACTCATTCGGCCCACTTAAGATCAGACTGGGCTGCATGTGACCCTCGATATAGAATGAGTTTGACATGCCTGGTTCAGACTGTCATGTTACCTGAGTAAAATAAGCCATCCATTAATACTAATTTATGACTTGCAGTGGAAGTTGTGTAGCTTACTAATCACAACCGCAACAATTTCATAACTAAAAAATGCTAGAAAAAAAACAAACAAACATGCATGAATGTTTGCATTTGTGTACTTTTTTAAACATGCTAAACATTTACATTTGAACCAGATTTAAACCAATTTTAGCCTTGATGGCTGCGTAGTATTTAGATGTGCTTCAGACCTCTAATCAACAGTTAACTGCTCAGTGGAAAGCTTCCCTGAGAGAAGTAACATCACTTCACCTGCAGTTCTGTATTGTTGTTCTACTCTTTATCTCCAAAGGATGCATCCAGTATAACGATTACAGGCCATAAAGGGTCAGAAGTAAAGCCTTTAGCAGTTTCCTTAATGAGTCATGAAGGCATACAACAGGATAGAAATATAAACCTTGCTCATATGTTAATGCTGGCCAAGATTATTCCCAGAATTCACAACCACAGTTTTATGTTTCAGCTCAGAAGCAACAAAGCCCAGGATGTTTATCTTTGTCTCAGATGTGTAGCTGTACATGATAACTATTTGACACAAGTATAAAGAAGCACTTAGATACATTAAATATAGCTTCAATAGTAGCCTCACCACATCTCTGTCCTATTCCACATAAAAAGCTTTTCTGTCCTCTCTCCCTCATGTATTTCTGCTGCAGTCACAGCCGAGCTGTGTACATTTGGTTTGCTGCTTTGCTGTGGTGAAATCACACAGAAATGGAGGTCATTTTAAGCACAGGTTATTGGAGTTTTTACAGCCTGGTAATATAGTCACGTTTCTACTTTGTACAGTAAGCAAAAAATGTTGTACTGATAAATATACACCGATTAGTGTATAATTACATCTTCCAGCAAGTTGATACATTCTCATAAACTTGGAATGACTCCATTAAAAATACATCGTAGCAGTGACCAGTTTCTTGAAGCCACCATGTTGTCCCACCATCTTGAATATGGTGGCCAAGATGGGCATCGCCACTCCGCATAATCATGTTTTATGTATTTGGCTAGAAACTGGCTGCATATGCAGTACATCTTATAAATTACTTAAAATTTAAAGATCACAAATAGCTCTTTTAAACTATAACCATTTAATATTAGTAAATGTATAATTTCATCATCTGTTTCTCATTATGTCTTTGTCCTCATCCACCACTGCTCTAACTCCTGCCTCATTTCAATCTAATCTTCCTCCTCCTCACCTCAAGCCTCATCTCCTGGACGGAAGTCAGGGAAAGAACAAAGTATGCAACAAGCTTATTAATTCCAGATTTTGTTGCAATTATTTATTGCCAGCAGATTAGAAATGCATCTCTCACAACTGACAACAAGCCGGCTAAACAACAGCAACAGCTGCTTATAAGCTAACACAACGCTGATTAACAGCTGGATTATATTATCAAATTGGATGAGAGTTTATTCACTAAATAAAGAAAAGTTTCACTACTGCTGGCTAACAGGATATCCTCAACAGTTCACCTCAGCATCACTGTTACTGGACAGAAGTGTGCTTCATCGTCTTCTCTCACAAAGTTTCACAGGCTCCTCCAGAGAAAACAGACGTGGACACCCGGCTGAGGTAAACAACGGACTGGCAGCCTAAACTCACGACAGGTGTGGCCAGAGTTGTTTGTCCTGCAAAGGCCACCATAGATAGGATTACGCACTTGAACTGGGAGAGATAAGAAAACTGATTTCAGTTGACCGCAATCTGTGATCTACTGACACCTAGTGGTGAGATTTTATACATTGTGCCTTTAAGATAAGATAAAGTAAGATATCGCTGATCCACATAGTAGGTTCATCTACCTAACTTCTAAGTGAATAAAAAAAGTGTATACACATTAATACATTTAAAGTGTAAAACACCTTTTTTCATCTATCTGCATGAAAGCTGGGTAAAAACAAACAAACAAACAAATAAAAAAACAACATCAGTTGGTGTGTTTGTTTCCAGTTTGCAAAGAGGAGTTTCCCTGTTGGTTTGCACACTTAAAGAACAAGCAGGTGTGACTTCATGTGAAGCGACACTGCTGGGGCAGGTCTGGTGCAGAGCCACAATGATTCACCTTACATAATCTGGCTGAAATGATTAAATGTCTCCCACCACCTCTCCTGTTACACTCGGCATCTAATTCAGGGCACGTTTTAAAAGGATGACTCACGTCCAGAGGAACTACACCCGCAGTCAAAATCTCCTTTCTAATCCCTCATTTGTGTGAGCAATTAGCAAATATGTTGTGTTGCTTTTCACTGCTTAAAACTGGCGAAAGCATTCAGACGTGCAGGACACAGAATATAACTGTATTCCTTCAGAGAAGTGAGGTTGTCAAGGAAGCAGAAACCATTACTCACATCCCAGCAGGTGTATCAATTTGAATCTGCCGACCCGTTTCTCTGAAAGGAACCCAATTATTTTTTCCTTCCTTGGAAACAAATGTAGTGTAGATGGTGTAAATGATGGCCAGTGACAGTTCCTGTGTGCAGCATAACACTCGGGGACGGCCAGTAATGACTGTAGGAGTTGATATCATTGAGATTTCAATTCTTAGACTTCATCTTCCTGTGTATTTCAGATCAAATTTCACAGATAGTGAACTCTACATATAATGGAAATGAGATGAGACTATAACGCTTTGTCTTGACCACACTGGTACGTGCACAGACACACACAGATTTCTTACGACGCAACCAGGATGAAAGATTCAGAAAAAAACATTATAAAAAGCATAACAAGATACATAAATGGTATTCTACCTTGAAACCAGCTTCCTTGAATCAGCTTGTGTAGTGCTTCACATGCACCATAAAAGCTATTACATAGTTCCTGGGAGATGACTGTTAATAAAAACCTGTTCCTCAGCAGTATTAAAAAGATGCACGTCAGGAAGGGTCAGAGATCACGCCTTTAGCTGTTTCCTTAATGATTCATGAAAGCATACAGGGGGTAGAAATAGAAAGCTGCTAATATGTTAATGCACCCCGATGTCATCACCAACCACTGTTTTATGTTTCGATTCAAAAGCAACTGAATCCAGGATATTTTTCTTTGTCTCACATATGTATACCGGAACACTTTGCATAAACAAAACCTACTGAGTGACCACATATATGCTTGTGCAATCAAGCTGGTAGTTACATTTTAACTATGGGACTAAATAGGTGGAAGGTTTGGGAAGAATGTGAATAATAACTTGTGGGCTTGTTGCTACTAAATAAGTTGGAGGTTGGCTGAAAAGACTGAACATAGATACCGAATAGGAGGATTATTTTTTTTAATTAATTTTTTTTTTTTTTTCAAATCTGGCCTCAAACATTCTGACAAACTATAACTGATGCCTTTTATTTTGAAAATCCAAGATAATTCAGAGCATCTGCTAAGTTAGCTACCGTGCCAAGAGTAAAAGAAAACATGAATAACCAAGAGAATGAAATCACATTATCTGATGAATGAAAATTTCAAATCTTTGGCAACAACCTCTAAAGTCTACAGAGGAGAGAGATGATCAAACCTTTTATCAGTATACAGTTCAAAAACCAGAATCTGTGAGGGTTTGAGTGTGGATTTGTACACATGCACAGCTGTGTCACTGCTGAACACCATACGCAGGTTTTGGTGTAACATGCGTTCCCATCCAGATAATGTTTCCTTCTTTCTTACAGCAAAATATTACCAAACCAGATTCTGTGCAGGTTACAACACCACATCTCTGTAATAAAAGAGTGGCCTGCTTGCAAGGGGGCACTCTATTACTCAATATTTTGAGTAATAGTGGAAAAATATGTCAAAATGAGTCCAAAACTATTGAGAATAACTGAACTATTGAAATGGTATCTCAAGCCAGGATAGGAAAACATTTAGTGTCAAAACTACAGCAAATGATCTCAGTTCCCATACTTGACTTATTGTAAGAAGAATTGAGGCAAACTGAAGTGTGCAGCTGGAATTAAAGAAAAATGCAAAATTATTATATGCTTCCCTGTGCTTTTTTCCTGTTAATTATAGGCTTTAATACTTTACAAATAATTTCTTTCTGGATTTATTTACCCTTTACACAGCTCCAACTTTTTGGCCAATTTTTGCATAGGCACAGAAATTCCACAAATGAAGAGTAACCCCCTCAGGTTACCTTTAGAAATCAGTCACAATCAGTAGCGGCTAACAAACGTCAGACACAACACCCGTATGGTGGAGTATGCTGGCTGCCTTGAACAAACACAGAAATGTTAAAACTGTTAAATTGTAACAGATCATGCGAATATCACAAGCCAAAAATAGCCTTTACCACAAGTCTGAGCACACCTTAAGGCCAAGGTTCCTTTAATAGTCACTTGAAGCAGGGCTCCAAATCAAGTCTAGAAAAATAACAACAGACATCTTACAATCCCGAGGCAAAATTTCTTAAAGACAAGCATTTTGGGGAGTATTGACTTGGCTTGGATTTTAGTCGGCTACTGCACTCAGGGATGGCAATCGACACTTGCCATTGGGTTGTATATATTTGGATTTTCTGAAACACAGTGGGTTTGTTTGTTTTTTATTACATCTGGTTTTTACACATTTTCATTTTATACTATAAACAATAGGAGATCATATGTAGAAACAAATGTTTTTTCTCTTAGTTTAAAAGCTAAGTGCTCAAAATACAAGAAAGCATGTATGAATTTTGTATATTTTAGCCAACAGAGTAAAAATTATTTTTCGTTTCATTGACCTTAAGCTCAGACAGCTGCACACACGCTCTCTCAGCAACACAGGCATATGCACTCAGGCACTCAAGCCTGAAAGCTCTGAGGCGCAGGAGCTCGCACACACATTCGACATACCTGTGAGGATACACAGAAATCTGGCATTATCTGCGACTCTCAGAAAAACATTTTAGCCAGCATCTGACATCTGTGGCTCTCGGCTTTAATGACTGCCTGCTACACCCAAAGAAAAAAAAAAATAGATGACCTGATGCCAAGTCATGTCAAATACACTCAGTAGAAAAAACACTAAAAATGTTCCTTCTTGTCTTAAGGTTACATTTTATACCTCTAGCATAGTGTTTATCATTTCGAGTTTGACAGGCCCTTTGAAAAGGCTAAAAAATGTTAATGCACTTGTGAGGTTGGATCAATAAGGCTTGCAGCATGTGCAGGGGGTTACTACAGATGGTGAGAGTGTGATAGCACCAGAGGTGCCTGAGCTCATTAAGAAACAGGACCATACTCCGGTGCAGAGCAGGCAGAGGAGAGCAGTGAAGGGAGGGCGGAGGATGCAGAGCATGGACTGAGGTTTTTCACCTGAGTGTCACAGAGCTCCGATGAGTCGCTGCCATCAGAAAATGTTAAAAATTATGAATCGCCTCTTTGTGCATTGAGACGGCTACAGCAGATCTGTGTTAAATTAGTTAAAAGAAATAGTAGCATGTAGGTTAGAAGCTCAGAGGTTGTTCAAAGGCTGCAGGCAGCGGTTCCACGCAGACGACTAGCTGGACTGTGGCGCCCTCTCCCTGTCGCAACTGCTTATGAGCATGAAAATTTACCTGAATAACCGCAGTTCATGTGTTGAGAAAACACATTTTTTATAACAATATTATTGCATGAGGAAAAAACAAAAAAAACAAAACAGTGCCAATTTGGGAAAAAAAACCTACAAAAAACCCCCAAAGCTTATTAAACTAAACCATTTTATTTCATGTTAGTCTTTGGGCCATCTGAAAAAACTGGAAAATCATTCATGAAAATCATATTTCACAGAACAGATGGTTTGGATTTTTTTGCCTGACATCATGAACATCATTACAAAACTACGCCTCTGTAAATTGGGTACAGTCAAACTGTTGCACAATTTCAAATCCACAGTGTGGAGTTCACACACAAATTCAACTTTCATTCCTTGTAGATGAAGTCACTGCTCTGAAAAGGCACGAGAGGAAAATGTTGCTGTTAACTTGTGTGGGCCAACAGCAGGACAAAAAACCCCCCCAAAAAAACCAAAAACACGTTTTTCTCATTTTTCATTTCCTTTAATCGCTTTTGGACTTCGTGACATTTGTTTTCCTGGAGAAACAAATAAGGTCTCCAGTACTGGACTCACACTGTTTACAAAAAAACAAAAACAAAAATGCTAAATCGAATGAGATGCTGTGTCATTGCTCAAACCTGTTGTGCTTCCTGACACCATTATCTTGTACACTCTTATCAGTATTGTAGTCGATGATGCCTCCAGGTGCACACATTGTGTGTTAATCTGTCTCCATCTGGCCAAACTGAAATGAACATTTGTCTTAAAGATGCTACAAAGAATCCACTTTATAATTCACCTCACTACTCATTGTATTCACAACGTGCCCTTTTGTTGACAACACCATGCCAACGTCTTGGCAACAACAACACTGAAGTAATTAAGCAGTAAACTGTCTCTGATGTGCTCACATGGTCAAAAAGAAACAAACAAAACTAAAAAAAACTACAAAATGACACCAGACTAGTCACCATCAGTTCTGAGTTTCTTTTTCTTTTTCTTCTTCCTTCCTGAGCCCTCCACTTCTTCACCAAAGAATGTGTCCATGGGTTCACATTTCACAGGCACCTCTTCAGTCTTGACTTTGACACTGGGCTCCAGTCCCTCCTCCACCTCCTCTCGCTCTCTGTCCTTCTTTTTCTTCTTCTTCTTCCTCTTCTCCACAGAATAATCGCCCTCCTGGAAGGGGAGCTCCATCATTACTTCTTCCTGAAATTCATCTACAGGTTCCTCTTTCACATTCACCACTTCCTCTAGTCGCTCTTTTTTTATCCGTTTTTCCTTCTTTTTCTTCTTCTTTTTCCTCCCTTCTTCTTCTTCCTCCTCCTCATCTTCTTCTTGACCTGCTTCTTCTACGAATCGCTTGACTACCAGAGGTCGGAGAGTTGTGGAAGAGGGCCCGAAGGCAACTCCATCCAACTCATTCTCTGCCACGCAGGTCAGAGTGGGGGTCTTGCTGCCAAAAGGCTGGAATCGCTGTTTGAGTCCAGGCGGTATGGAGGGGGCTGGAGCAGCAGGGATGACCTGAGGGGCCTGATTGTTGCTGCTGTCTCCGTAGGTCTCGCACACATTAAGCAGGCCTGAAAAAGCAGGACCAACAACCATGCCATTTGACGGCTTCTTGTCACTGGTGAGCAGGCGGAGTTCTGAGGTACTGTGGTTGGATGCCAGGATGCTATAGATCTGCTGCCCGCTACCAGTCTTGGCTCCAGCTGGAGCAGCAGTAGGAACCTTCAGGGTCTGGAGACCAGAGAGGGGCACCTTGATGCCACTGAAGCTGGATGGAATGAGAAAAGGTGAGTAAAGCATCACTTAAAGTACTCTGGAAAAGGTTTAAACATACTGGTTCTTCTTACACCGTCATGCTGTTACTTTGTTACTTGATATTTAATGTACTTTTAGTACAAAAGCAACATAATTCTCACAATGGGAAGTTGTCATTACCAGCAACCTGCACCTTTGCTCACCTTAGCGATACTTGTCATAATGGGTCAGTTACCATTTGTAGATTTTAAATAGATACTAACAGATTTTACAGTCATCTCAATGACCTGATGACTACATGACTAGATTTTAACAAATGCCACGGAGAGGTTGTTTCTGTTAAATGCAGTTAACTCCAAGTGCCACGAAACGAAAAGGCCTCAAAACTTTTTAACAGTTCCACTGTGGAAACAAATATGAGACTAGAGGTGGACTCCTTTTAGAAATTACCTAAGTAGATTTAATCTCAGCGTTCACTGACCAAAGTGCTGCACACAGTATCTACAACTACACACACAGGTAAATTATTACAGTTAAAAAAACAAAAAAAAAAACAACAACAAAAAAACCAGTGAACACATGATACAGAATTAAGAGGCCTTCAACAATAAGCAGACACATTAATCGCTCTTTTTATGTCAAGTGGTAACTGATTCTACAACCGTAGAGTAGCATCTATAAAGGTTCTGCCACTTATTGTTTACGACATGATATTGGGACATATAAGAGAACTTTGCCAATGGATCAGAGAGACCTGGGAGCTGTAAACAAATAAGATTTTAAATAAGATCTTAAACTGAATGCCAGAATGAGACGGGGTGAGCAGTGACTCCATCGTTTTGATTTGACCAAAACTTCAGAGGATATCTGTGAGATTTCGCTTGAGTAATTGGAGATATGCGAGTGATATGCTGTGTGAATGTTTACTGATGATATCAGAGAAATATTCAGCTTCTGGCTTCTTTCTGAAAGTATTGTTACTGTGGTATTTGCATCTGAAAATTGTTTGGGGTTTAAACTGTTTATATGATTGCATGGAGAGGAAGGACAAAAAAAAACAAACAAAAATACCATTGCAAAAAAAACAAGTTAATAACAAGGATAAAACAATTTTTTTATGTTAATAAAAATGTTTGCTGTGTCTGATAAAGGCAAAGGCAGACTGTACCCACCATTTGGGATCAAAGCTGGCAGGCGCTTTAATGAGCCATAACTCATTCTTGTTCTTCTTGAGGTTTTGTGCTAGAGTGCTTCTGCAAGGCTCGTGGCAGAAAGAGACAAAGTCAGGAGGACACTGGTACCTTGTGGTCTTATCTGTGGATTAAAAAACAACACCATCGAGTCAGAAGCACAGAAACTGTAACACCTTTTAGTGTGGATATTAACTTTCTTCTGTTTTGCTTTATCTATAAACCACATATTTAATGTAAACACAATCGTTACCTCTAGCCTGCTATACCGTTTGCCGTCCTCTGGCCACTTCTAAGCCTTAATGAATCCGCTCTAACGTAAGTAACTACTAGCATATCACCTCCATTATTACACCAACTTCGTGCAATGTCTGCGTGTTAACTTACCTGATTCTGTCGGTTTTGCCGCTGATTCCACACCAGTGGTGTCCGCTTCATCTTCACTCGATGAGGATGATATGTCTTTCGGCATTTTTTATTTTAAAATACGATCAAATTTCTGAAATTAAAAGTTTCTGTCTCCAAACGCATGGCTTGTGTGGGACGCACATGTGTTGACAAAAACTGAACCGTGACCTTTAAGTATTTCACTTCCGTGCCAGTTTTTACTGTAGTTCCACGACGAGGCCCTCCGTTGACTTCGGCGAGTATGCAAACTCAAATACCCACAATTCACCTCACGTGGTTACGTAACGTTCCAGAGCCCGTCTGGGAAGCAGTTGACAGCGGGGAAGAGTAGGCCGAAGTCGGTAAACACAACAAATATATCAAAATTAGTTGCAAACAACCAAAATATTTGAGCTAATTTCATATATGTAGAATGCGTAACATTATTTTAAAGCTGTGTGAGGTCCGTTAGGGGACAAAGTCAGTAGCAAAGAGGGCGTGCACCTGTCCACGCTAAGTAGGTTAACGCAGCTAACCTGTGCTAGCACGTTAGCAGGTTCGCTGAACACGCTCAGGTTAGCTCGGCCAGCCATGTCGTCCCCTTCCTCCTCCAGGCGCCAGTGGTGCTACCTGTGCGACCTGCCAAAGATGCCATGGACCGTGGTGTGGGACTTCAGTGAGGTGGTCTGCCGTGGATGCGTGAACTACGAAGGAGCCAACCAGATTGAATTCCTGATCGCGAGCGCCCGCCAGTTGAAGCGAACTCACGGCATGCAGGACGGTAACGTGAGGTCACCTGGTCCCTCTCCCAATAAACACGGCACATCAGCCCGGGGAGAGGTGGCTGCAGACGGAGGCAGGCCGCACGGGGACCGTTTCGAGAGGGGAGTTAGAGGAGAAATTACCGCATCAACTATTCGTGTACCGCCAAACGGGCTGCATCGTGACGGCCAGCCGCTTCAAGAAGTTAACCGTCAGAGCCCCAGTGGCAGTCGGAGATCCATGATTAGCGCAGCCATCCCTCCTAATCTAGTGACTCAGAGTATTGCAGGTATTCCCCCTGGGATACTTGCAGGGATGCCCGCTGGTCTGACGGCCCGGACAGCCCCTATGAGCAGCCCTATGATCTTCCCTGCCCCTGTGCTGGCAGAGATGAGCCGCAGACAGCTGGGAATAGGAATGGGGATCACCCCTTTTATCACGCCAGAGCTGGAGAGAGAGCTGAGTTCCTCCCAGAACCAGCCCAAGACACAGACCCACACAGTTGTGGCTGGCAGCAGTACCAGCAAGAGTACAAGCCTGGCTTCTTCATCGTTCTCCATGGCTGGAGGTGTAAGCCAGACTAGTCCTAAACCTGCATCATCTCCAGCCAGGCAGCCACGCCCCCTAACTGCAAGGTCAGGAGGAGAGCCCCTAGGATCCAGCACCTCAGCAGAGGCAGCTACCACTGCTGCCGCAGCGTTACCCCACAGCGGTGCCTCTGAGCTGGCATCTGCATCTGCCAATAACAGCCATTCAGCTGGAAACAGTCTGTCCTGCACCTTGTGTCATGAGAGACTGGAAGACACCCACTTTGTTCAATGTCCATCAGTGCCAGGCCACAGGTTTGTATGTTTGTCGTTTATTTTTGTCATTCTAAGACAGTATTGTTATATAAATATCCTGAAACATTGTTTGTTTTTAGCTTTTAGCCAGGTTAGCTATTTAAATATGTTTTGCACACAAAAGCATTCATTTGTTAAACTGGTTATAAATATATATCCTGCAGTTGTTAGTGTCCCTAATACAGTAATTATGTCCACTGTAATACTCTTCCTCCGCCAAATATAGGTTCTGCTTCCCGTGCACGAGAGGGTATATCCAGAGTAGGCATGGTGATGGGGAAGTGTACTGCCCCAGCGGAGAGCGCTGTCCATTGGATACCTCTCCCAACAGTCCCCCATGGGCCTTCATGCAGGGGGAGATAACCACCATTCTGGGAAATGGTGCTGCCGGTTCAGGATCGAGCGGAGCAGGATCTGCTTCAGCTCCTGCATCAGCTCCTACATCTGGAGCCAGTACTGGACCTGGAGCTGCAGCTTCATCAGGGTCTGGAAGTGGAACAGCAGCACCAACAGCTGGAGCCGGAGCAGGGAGTGGGAGCGGGAGTGGGAGTGGAGATGTCACTGTCAAGAAAGAGAGAGAGACGTGATGGTGGTTTGAGTGGCAGCATGGACCCAACACAGCAACAGGCAGGTCTACAGACATCTGACCTTTGTGAAGAAAATTTATAAAAAGCACTTACGTTTGGTGTTTATGTTATTGATATGAAGTGGGATAAAGTGGGGCACAAAATAAAAAAATACACAAAAATACAAAAGGAGAGGCTCTCCTGTTGTATTCTATAAGTGTTTTAACAGTAATATCCATAATCCCAGCCATGGTATGATTAATATGCTTGCAGCTCATATTAATTATATTTTCATGTGTTTGTTTTCTGTCCCAGAATCATATCCCAGATCAGAACAGACGTCTCCCCCGAACAGCTAATAGTCCCAGAAGAGAAGCAATGCAACAACCCACAAATCTCAAAACATCCATTAAGCAAGTTAAACTGCTTGTCACATCGCAATGAAGTCAAAACTATTAGGCCTAATCAGAGATCTGATGATGGCGGCAAAGACTGCCTGCACACATCACTTGTTTTTTCTCTAAGCAACTGCTGATTTTTGCCACTGTATAGTGAGCTTGTGAAATTAAATTTCCCAATGCATTCTGTGCATTGCATGCTCACTTGCAGCAATGCTGTAAAACAGTTTAATGCCATTTTTTCAGTCCAGAAAACAGCACAGATACTCATGGAATATCACCAACACAACCAGACATACATCGTAAAAATGTCCCTAATGATGCAATGGTGGAATCACATGTTCAGGACGAATCACAAGCTGGACAGCGGCTACTGCTTAAGAGTTGGTAGTTAGTTGTATTACTCGAAACAAGCATCGCTTTCACATTAGCAGATGGATATAGATTACAGCATTCCTATCTGAATACATACAGTGCAGCTTTGTCAGGTGCTTCCTGGATCTTCCCATTAAGCACAAGATATCCTTTAGTGTTGGTGCTTTGGCACTATAGCTCCGCTACATTGGCTGCTGACGCGTGACAGCAACTTTTAACAGGAGTGCAAAGGCCTAGTGAGGATGTAGAGGTGATGATGGCACATTTTACAGGGTTGACTACCAAGAGACCCTGATTTGTGCCCCATTCAGAGCTGTGTGTTTTAACCTTTGTTTTGTTTTGTTTTTTTACCTCTGTTTATGCTCTCAGATCCACTCACTGGTTAGGTTTAGGCACTAAAGACTACTTGGTTAAGGTTAGTGAACCCTGCTCCTTGACAAATGATGCGTTGTAAGCAATTGATGACTCATTTATACCATAACTCAGTGTGTCACAGCAAACATGCTAAAGGACACTTTGTGCATAAATTAGTTACGGTTTAGCTTCAATACCTGGTAGTGATTGGCACCTTGGGTATAAAAACAGAAATACTTTAGTCAAAGCAACTGACATCAGTTTAATTTGTGTCAGTGATGGCTTGTTAGGAGACCTGATAGATGAGTGATTAGAGTTCTCAAACTCTTAGACAATAGCCGCTTTCCAGTGTTGTCAGCATACACTCAGCTTTGTGCAGGGAAAAGCACAAATATATATACTACATATACATACACATATATGTATATATATATATATATATATATATATATATATATATATGTATGTGTGTTTACACATATTTATATATATATATATATATATATATATATATATATATATATATGTTTTTTTTTTTTTTTGTTGTTGTTTTTTTTTTACATGTATGTCAAAGTATAACTAAACAGCAGCCACAGCTGTTCTTTTTATTGTTGAAAAGTTGAGTTAATTGTCTTGGGAAAAAATGCCATATTATTTACCAGTGCTTCATCAAATGAAATATTTTCTGCTTCTACAAGTTAAATTTACAGCTTATAACTGACATGACACTGACAGTGATGATGTAATGTACCTTCAGCAGATTTTTTTTTTTTTTTGCTTCATGACTGAACCTGTGTCCTGATGCACAGATTTTTCTTTCTTTTCTAAAAAAATCTCCAGTAAAACATCTAAACAAACCTGCGTTAGATGTGGACAGAATGCCAGTAGAGACATTTCTGTGCGCTTGTGCATTTGTTGTTTTTGTTTTGGGTTTTTTTTGTCAGCTTAAATTGAAGCTGACTTTAACTCAGAGAAAGGAGAATGTTTTGCTGTGTAGACACAACCAGTTAACCTGTCAGCGCGTCGACCAGCAGCAGAAACTCAGTGTTTGACTGTATTTAAATGTTGCTTTCATACGAAATCCAGCCCAGCCTACATTTTACCCCGAATGTATATAAAAAAAAAATCTATTGATAGGCCTACGATTATATTTTATACTAGAATGTTAAATGTTATATACTGTAATAGTACACACGTGCAATCCTTAGACATAGTACATGCAACAGTTTGACATATGGTATTAAAAAAATTGCGCATAATTTCTTAAACTTTTTTTTTTTTTTTTTAAAGTGAGAATCCACTGAAATGCAGAAATCTTTGTTTCTGATCCAGAGATGTTTAATAAATCTGTGTGGTCTGGTTTCCAGTCATAGTATTGAATATTGTATATTATTTCCCATTTGCTATATTTCAAAATTAATTTCATAAATACATTAAAGTGTGCAGGGATTTCATGTTCCTAAATTGAACAACCAGACGTAATGATAATATGTCAAAATGAGTTTGTTTTTTGGTGGATTCTCTCTTTATGTGCAGTGAGTACTTGACAGTACAGAAGCACAGACAAACCAAAGGTAATTTTATGCCCAAACTGATGTTTATAAATGTAAATGTTTTATGGAAGATATATATATATTTCATTATTTGTTGGCCAAGTTTCAACCAGCTGGTTCTCTTCATTAGGCCGTTACAGTTAACAGGCCCATGTGTTCTACTGTACTTATAGGATATGTACAATATAGTACTATAGTCTGCAGCAGATTCTTACATAGCACTTATATATTTTAAAGGGGACCTATTATGCTAATTTCTAGTTCGGTATTTTTATGCTTTTACTTTGCTAGAGTAGCTTTGCATGACTCATAGTTCAAAATAATTCACAGTTTTTCTCGGACTGGGCCTTGATGCAGCCCTCCAATTCATTCTGTCTGAAAAAAGCCATTTTATGGCTTTTCTCTCCCTTAAAGTCATCTTTCTTCTGATTGGCTGCCTGTCACAAACAAAAGGCTTAAAGAGCTGGTGGGTGGGGCTTTCTCTTTGACATCATACAGAACTAAAAATAGAAAAGAAGCCTCAGAAACTGAGTGTTTAGAGCCTGAGTTATAAGGTGACCAGGATTACATGTACATACACTGACCTCGTGTTTTGAAATTTTAGCCATGTTTCTTATATGCATCCACCTCATTATATATTTGACAGAAATTCAGGAGGAAAAAAAGCATAATAGGTCCACTTTACAAAAAGATCCCACAGATCAGGCCTGTTGTAGAGAAACATCTTTGAAGAAATGTAATAGTATAATATGCACTGATACGTCATGCAATCCCTTGTTAAGTGCCTTTAAAAATGTTTACCATCTGTTTTTGTGTCTGGGAACCTCAGGGGAAGTTAGGAGTGCAATGGCTTCTTTTATTGTCTTGTCAATGATTAACCTGAATCTGCTTCCCTTCGATCACCATCTGACCGCTTTTGCTTTTATCTGAAGCCTTCGTAAAGCTGACAGGCCCTTCGGTGTTTTATTTGAATCCTCCCACTATATCGTTTTTCATTTATGTGACTTTTTTTGTAGATCTGTCAGTTTTATTGCAGCTTCCTGTACAACATAAAACCAGGAATAAATGGGATGGAAACTTGTCCTTCTCTTTGTTGTTTATTTACAAGTTTTACTGAGTATCTTTACCTGTTTATTGAATTATTTCTGGGTAAAACTTCATATAATGAAACTACTCACCATCCTTTTGTTAGAATCGAAAGACTTATATGCTTGCTGTCTGAAATTGCTAGTCAAGTCAAGGAATTTTCATATATTTATTGCTTGTGCAACCATGCATCCTTACTCTTAATTATCTGGGCCCAGCTCGCTGGAGTAGATCTCTGAGCAGTGATGCCCAGATCTTGTGCTTTCCAACCACTGCTTACAGCTTTTCCAGAGTGGACATTGGGGCATTCCCAAGCCAGCCTAGTTTGGGACTGCCAAAATTGGTTTGACTAGTGTCTAATGTCCATCATATGGTGTGTTTTGCCTTTAATCTGTTGGTATTTATCAGCTCTAATGCTGAAAACGTGTAATTTAACCTGCAAGTCTTGCCTGTAGACTTGGTTACAGCTAAACTTCATGTCTAATTCATCTTTAAAATCAAAGAGTCAGAGTAAAGCGCCCCCGTGTTTTAATGTAACAGCAGTCTGTGCAATTTCTTATACCTGTGCTCCTTTATAATCCCAACAAGAAACTGCACAAAGCAGAGCTTGTAGCTGCGACTCGGTTTTAAGGACCACATGGTGGCGCTCCTGGTCTTAGAGTGCCTGAAGGAGAAGACGCTGTGTGGCAGCATGATCTTTTGTCAGGTCCATTAGGCCTACAGCCTGAGGAGTCGGTAATCCTTTAAAATTGAGAACTGTCGCACTTTAACCTGTTATTGCCTAAACATCTTCTGTTTTTACCAAAGAGGCCACAGCTTCGGGTCTCTGCCCTTGGTCAGTAGCTGTAGTAGTAAATAAACTAGTCAGCCTGAATAAAGTTACGCACTCCTGATTAATTTTCACTATTTTGATTGTGATGAAGAGAAGGGCGGGCAGTGATCATTTAAATGTCGCTCTCCATCGCCCGACCATCGTCCTCCAGTTACGCGGATCTCCTGCTTTCTCCATTAGTGTCAGCTCATTACAGCTATTGTTAAACCAGTTATGGAGGTGTTAATGGCCGGTGGAAGATCCATTGGATTGAAAAGCAGCCCGCAGAGTGAGAGACGTGCCTTTTAAAAGTTCGATTAAAGGTGTTTATTAGACGCAGAAAAAAAAGTCTTGGAAAAAAAAAACATACTGAACCCTTTTACGCAGCAGGTGTATCGATATATTAAGTATCAACTGAGATCAGTTAAACAGGTTGTACTTGCAGGATTGTCTGTATTTGTTATTCTTAAGTTCAACAGGACACAGAAGCTGTAAACACCACAAACCTCTCCAGAAAAAAAAAACATACAAACTTGATGATGCACAAATTTTAATATTTATGAATTCAAATTTCCATTTGAGACATTTGCGGGGCAGTAGGCAAATGATTAGCAGATGCGCTTTAGTCTGTCCCGTTTTATTGACTCATACTCGGATAACTGAAACCTCGTAGGGGAGAGGGGTTTGAGGCCTTAGGGTAAAAGCGGTTTGGATCGTTTCAGGCCCTGAAGAAAAACTGAAGACGTTCAACTTGTAAACTTGAGTAAAAAAATAGGATGAGATCAAGGCTCCATTATAATGAAGAGTCGTTTCGTCCATTTCTCATTTAAATTCACTAATACGTCAAATTAACGTACATTTTAACCAGGAAGCTTTTTTTTTTTTTTTTCATGTGAGCTCAGAATTGACTTACAAATATTTAATCCACGGAGAAAAAAAAAATCACCCAGGCTTGGTTACATCGTTACGACATGCAGGCGTTAGTTTATTCCACGTGTTAATGGATGTGACAGCACTTTGCGAGCAGGTGATAATCTGTCCCTTTGACAGGTGATATCACGCAGAGCGTCTGATTAACTATAAGTGCACGTTGACCTGAATCCCTCCCTCTCATCTCTGTTTTCGTGAGGGCAGCAGCCTTTAAGTGGACGCCACGGAGAAATTTCATTGCTGGAAATGTCGTGTTTCCAATAAATCTTCACGCAACTGAATCCTTTACACTCTGCATAATATTGTTGCATCTGCGCACTAACAGGCCAGTTCCTTCCTATGATTTCCACGGGATCTTATCGCCCAGTTTTAATCCCGTCGACCTCCCGCCTGCGCATCAATTACATCTCCATTGACTTGCCATTAAGCATAAGCATTGACATTCACAAGCCTCTGTCTGCAGCGAGGCCTGATGTGTATTCCACAACACAGCAGTCCGGGCCCATGCATTAGGCCAGGACTAGGCTACATTATTTATTTCTTTGTAGCGACCGGGCCTCCTCTGAGAAAAAAGAAGCTCTCCAACAAAGTTCCCAGGGCGAGGAGGTCTCTCACATTCAAACGACCCCAATATGCGTAAAATGCGCACATGAGCCATCCTTATCCAACGGTTGGATAAAGATCTGTCTGTTTATGTGCGGGGATAAGCTTCTTGGTCAGCTGTGTTTACTTTTTTTTTGTATTCCTTCTGTTTTACTTGGTTTTCGTGACGAAGATTCAGAAGAACGTAGAAGCAGATGGTCTAAAATTGCGATAAGTCTCAGGCGATTCATGCTTTTATCAAAATATGTGAAGGCCAAAGTTGTCACGATTACATATTTTGTTATTCAAGCCCGAATTCTATTTTTCTAATTCTTTTAGAAAAATAGATTTGTTAGCAAAACTGCAGAAACCAGACACTTAATGTTTAAAGAATTGAAAAAGTAATTTTGGATTTTAATGACGCGCTTTTCTGTAGATTTTTATTTTTTTTATATTTTTTTTTTTTGCTCCAGTTTCGAAACGTGTTTGATATTTAACTTTTAGTCATGATCAACAAAATTCTTCTGAAATACTGAGAAACATCCCAAAAATGCGCACAGCTTTTGAACAGTAATACACTTGCTCGGGTGGTTTTCGCCAGCACAGCCGCGGGGCCAATATCCAGCACGCCAGGGGGCTACATCTGCCTTCTTTGTTGGGCCCTTCCTGCCCAATTCAAAAGTCAGGGCGGGGCGGGGCCGAGCAGAGCCTTATAAGAGAAGGGCGTCCAGGTTCCTCTACTGTATTTCCAAGTTATATCTCCGTCTGTCGCGCGCTGCGTCCCGAGGGCCCGGTGACCAGAAGAAAAAAACGGGCCACGAGAAAGAAGCAGAAGTCTGTTGAGCATTAACAAGTTTAAAGCTGCCAAACAATGGATTACTGACAACTAAGAAACGCATACCTACCTGTTCTCCGGAACGGAATCGCATCACTTTTTCATTTTTACGCATTCTCCGTGCGACAAGAGAAACCTTTCTGCTTGGATTTTCCTCCTGATACGTGCCAACTTTTAGGAGGACTTTTTATTTATTTTTGTTATTCTGAAAAGTTCGGTCACAGATAAAATATTCTCTTCTGAAGACTTTTGTTTGGGATGTTGAGTTCTGTGAAGATGGAAGAGTGGAATACTTACTACACAGCCAGCGAGGCCAGCGAGGTAATGACAAGCGAAAACGTGAAAATATCAACAACTACAAATCCAGTTTTTTATTTACTCTTGTTATAAATATTGCCGAGGTCTCCCTCTTTGTTTGGGGTGATTTAAAAAAGGGAGAAAGAGAGACAGACCGTTAGGGAAGACAAAATGTTCGCTTATGCAGCGGGACTCCGAATCAGAAGTAGTTGTAATGCTTTGATACATTTGAAAATAATCTTATAAAAGTAGGCGAAAACCTCGAGTTAACATGGAAATATTATGACACTGTCGTAAGAATCAAAACATCCGCGTAAGCCATTAATAATGGAAAATCAAATCTCGGGAATCTGGACAAAAATAAAAAGTAAAAATAAATAAAAGTAAGAAAATAATAAACTCGTAATATGTGAGTAACTAATATTTTTAGCAGTTATGGTAAACAAACATCATAAATAAGCAAGAAATAAAAAGCAAGTCAGGAAGGGGCTCGCTGTTTCTGCAAAATAAATACTTTGATTTTAAATCAACAATGAAACAATTATAATTTAACGGATTTCGTAATAAATCGACCGTCCGTGAGAATTATATGATGTTTTTAAAGGACATATTCTCACTGTTAGGCCTTTATCCTTTGTGTCTCTACAGCCGCTTAAGTCTTGCAACGATTCAAGTGTAAATGAAACAAGACTTTTTCCTCCCTAATTCAATTAGGAGGTAATTCCATCAGCAGCAGCAGCAGTTCTCACCTCAACCCAGCCTGATTAAATTACCGAGAAGAAAGCGTTTGATAATAATTAACCAAAAATAAGCGGGCTAAGATAGTCTGTCTTTTATCACCCACAGATTTAGTATTTTCGCATCCATAAAAATTAAATATCAGTAAGACTCGGGATTCAGAGAACCACAATTCTTGACATTTAGCACTGAATTATTCAACTTTATTCGACACAAAAAGGACTTGGAAGTAGTATCACTCCTCCACTTTAGGTTAAATACTGAAGAACTTGTTTTTTCCATGGCGCAGTGGAGGAGGCCGTCTGACCGAGAGGCACCATGACGCGCTTTTTACGCATTTTCAGGTTAACATCGCTGTGTGAAATCCATGTCCCCTCTCAGCACACTGAGAGCTTCATTGTGCATTGATAAGAAGTGACTTTTAACACTGGGAGTCTGGGAGTGTTTCCTTTCACATTTCACGTTTTGCGCAAGAAATTTAGATCAGTTATTTCCAACAGATTTTTGCAGTGTTGAAAATTGAAATCAAAATAATTAATAATAACAGGATTTGTATAATTACTTGTCCCATTTTATTTCTTTTCTGTGTTCACATTGCAACTAACTAGATGTTGTTCCTCCCCTTTACTTCAGATGTACTCATCTCCTACAACCATGAACTCTGGTCTGGGCTCCATGGGCTCTATGAGCACCATCAATAACTACATCAACTTGAACCCAGCCACTGTCTCGCCTGCTGGTATGAACATGTCATATCACCCACCCACCACCAGCATCAGCAGTTCACCACTGGCCTCAATGGGCTCCGCTCCCGGCCACATGTCCCTCTCCCCAGTGGCCCCGTCCCTCACCTCAGGCTCACTAACTCAGCTGGGCCCTGCTGCTCCAGGCTCCCTGAGTTCTTTGTCCCACTACCAGGACATTAGCCCATCCATGAGTCAGCTGGGATACACCTCTCCTGCAACTCTGAACCGAGCAGGGGCAAAGGAGATTAACCCAAAGCCCTTCCGACGGCCAATGACCCATGCCAAGCCACCATACTCCTACATCTCCCTCATCACCATGGCCATCCAGCAGAGTGGCAGCAAGATGTTAACCCTGAACGAGATTTACCAGTGGATCATGAACCTGTTCCCCTACTACCGTGAGAACCAGCAGCGCTGGCAGAACTCCATCCGACATTCCCTCTCCTTCAACGACTGCTTTGTGAAGGTGGCTCGCTCACCCGACAAGCCGGGTAAAGGCTCTTATTGGACTCTCCACCCACAGTCGGGCAACATGTTTGAGAACGGCTGCTACCTGAGGCGCCAGAAACGCTTCAAGATTGAGGACAAGTCAGCAAAAAAGGCAGCCAAGAACCAGGACATGGGCTCAGGAAAAGTAGTTCACAGTGTCGATCACTTGGTGGAGGATCGCAGCCCTGGAGGTGGATCAGAGGGAGCAGACTCCACCCACTCGGATAACTCCCACCCGGGATCTTCAGATGACCAGCCCCATTCCCGAAACTCGATGGTTTCACTGGAATGTCCTCCATTGTCCTCCTCACACCTCCACAACCCACCTGTCTCCCTGCCACCCTCCTCCACCACCTCATCTTCCATCTCTCCATCCTCCATGTCCCTCACTGGCACCTCCTCCTCCAACCCACTCCTCCACTCCCAGACTCTACCTAGTAGCTCCCACCTCCTGCCTAGTGTTATGCAGCAACACATGGACATACAGAGCGACCCCCTCAAGTCTTTAGACCCCCACTACAACTTCAACCATCCATTCTCCATCACCAACCTCATGTCCAACGAGCAAAAGATGGACCTCAAATCCTACCAGGACCAGCTGATGACCTACAACACCTACGCTGGGACCTCTCCTGTAGCAGCGAAGCAGATCTACGACAGCCCGGGGCCGACCACAATGGACTCGGGCGCTTACTACCAAACTCTGTACAGCCGCTCAGTACTCAATGCCTCCTAATATGGACTTTTAGCGACTCCCACACACACACAAACCTGCTCATGGAGGAAAGCCAAGATGGAGACTTCTGTGTCTCCCTGCATCTGTTAAAATGGACTCCAATGCTTTTGCTATCTTCCTCTTTCATTCTCTCTGCGTCTCTGGACTTCAAAACTCACATCCCAAATAAAATGGCTGCCATGTTTAGAGGGACAAAAGAAGACACTTTTTCTAATTTACCATCTCTGTCAAACAAGGAGACAAACTGGTTACATGGGGGACAGAAAAGTGAAGCTGGACAATAGGAGGTCTTAAATGAAAATGAAGTCATTTAATTCATCTGTGTGTAAGTTAAAGTCCAATCCTGAGAATTGTGTGTGGCAAAAATAGCCTTGTATAAAATGTAAATAGAGGTAATGAGGAGGGGAAAGGATATTTGCATTTATTTATGAAGGGAGAAATTTTAATATAACTTGTATTGTGCTCTGTCGACCAGTTACAACCGCAATGTGAGGTTTCGTTTTTTATCCAGAGGAAAGTTTCAGGTTACTGCTTCAGGCAGGTGTTACTGCAACTGGAGACATTTAAAATCATTTCTTTGTGAGTGTGTTACAACATTGGTCATTTTTTGTTTTCACACCGTGATCTGTCGTGTTTTTGTCAGATCGGGCGTCTGTCAATTTAAACGTGTAGCTCATGAACTCTGTGCTTTCAAAAAAATGTGTCGTCTTTTGGTTAATATGAAGAAAAAAAAAGTTGTGTTCCTGCTGAGGTTTAGAGTAAAAGTAACAAAAAAAAAAAAGAAAAATCTGTAGTGAGAAGGAAAGATGCAAAGCAACTGTGGTAAAAAAAATAAAAAAAATATGTGATGTGTTTCAGATGACCAAAAAATAGTTCCTTTTATTACTACGTAAAGCATTTTAACTGCTTGCCTTTCCAGAGACTGTAACATTTCGAATAACAGTTAACTGGTGAGGTGCATGGAGGAGTTCTGTCAGTTACTAACAGTGGGGGGAGGAGGGATGCACTACTGGAGGATTTACATACAGTACTTTGCACTATAGAGCTCTCAATGGCCAGGTGGGCTGATAGTGTGTGTGTGTGTTACAACAATACGTAGGAATGTCCTCCTTAAACTGTCAACGGATCAGCTAAGTAGTAACCGTGTAAAAGTGGGTCAAAAGACCGCCCCGATGTCTGAAAAGTGCCTTTTCTTCAAATGACTTCTGATGTGATAAGAGATCAATGTATGGATGATCTTTTGAAGGATGATAAGCAGCAGAGGATGCAGAAGTTTCAGGTCACGCGATGTCCTCTGTGGAACATGTTTTAGTTTCAATGCCAAATGTCCTTTATTTAAAATATGTTGCTTTTCCAACTTTGAAAGTGTGCTGATATAATATATTGTTTGTGTTTTCTTTTCTTTCGGTTTAAGTGTGATCACACTGATTCATGTTTCTTTTTTCTTATTAAAGAGGGGACAAATGGTGTCTTTGCTTTTCTTCTTTCCATCATTTTTAATAAAGGAAGAGTTTGTTGGTCAGTACATCCTGGATCAAACATAAACAAAACAGCAAATCCTTAGCGTGGATTTGCTGTTTTGGATTAGAAGAAAACACATCAGCTCTTTAAGGATTTCACACAGATAAAGCATTCAAGAACAGCCTCTTATTACAGATTTTATTATTTTAATAAGCGTGACAGTATAAAAGTTGAGCCTTTTTCAAAATCATTTTTGCAAATGCACAAACATTTCTAAAAGTTAGCCACTGAAACAAATGTTACAGCAGACAAATTAATTATAAAATTATATTTTTCTACATCCTGCACTATTGTTGGCAGCAGCTCTTACTTGTCCTGGCCAATCAGTCACGGCTCTTTGGTAGGGTAGTGCTGCAGCAATAGCACCGCCTTGTTGAAACAGCTCCTGACCAAATGACTGTGGTGTGCGACATGTAGGACATGTAGGACTGGTAGACTAAACATGGCTGGATCACACTGAGATCCTCAAAGCCGACCTCTGCGCAGACCCTCTGCCTGGGCGGCATCGCACACACACAGAGTGAGGCCCTGACCACTCCAAAAACTACTGACCTGCCTCTGACCCTGCACTAGAAAAACCGTCAGCAAGTCAACGAAACAAAAACAGGGGAAAGTAGGAGCAGGACATTTATCTTTTTTGCCTGTACGGTGTCTTCCAATTCCAGAGAGCTCCACCTAAACAGTAAACACACAACTTTCTGCATGTTTAAGGAGTTTTTTTCAAGCAAGGGAGCAACAAAATATATAGCCTAAGTATGGACAGTGGCTGAATCACTTGCAAAATATGGAGAGGATGAGATAGTATAATCATACATATGAAAATGTTGACTTCAGAGAAATTCTGTTCAACACTAACGGTTCTTGCTTGAAGCCTGCATTGAAATGCAGGTAAATTCATGCTAAAACCACCAATTCATGTCTAGAAACATGAGCAAATACAATGCTATTTTGTCACCAAATTATTTAATAAGAGTTAATGCATTGACACACACACACCCACACCCCCCATGCTGGCAGGCCGCCTGTCTACCTGCCCTACTCTCTACCTGTCTGCATGTTTGACAGTTGCTCAACCCAGCCCTATGCTGTAGCTGTTGTCACGGATTTGTCCCTGACTGCTCTTTTATCTTAAGCACAGTAACAAATAACACCAGTGCATATGATCAGCAGCAACACACACTCTGAAGATATTGGCCTCATTTTTAACCTCAGTCTGAATTAGCGATTCTGACTTTCATTTTTCTGTGCCTGTTTCATGCAGCAAGATGTTTTCGCCAAAAGGTTGGTGTTCTAAGTCATTTAAATCATGTAGGTTTTGTTAGTAAACTGTATTCATAGAGTACATGAGTGCAATGCGCAGACACACGTCTGCAAATTAGTGCTTAGGAACAGCTGCCAAAACTGGAACGCTCGTTCGGCTGTCAGAGGAACTGTGGTGCTCACACATCAGCTTAATCCTTCAGACCAAGAGGTGACCACCAACTTACCAGCCTATTTCTATTAACTATTGGAGACAGTGCCCACTTGATTCTCATAAAGAATTATGAATGAATCAAGTAGACAAGACATGTTTAACAAAAAGAAAATTAACTATTAGAGAGAGGAGGAAAAAAATGTATCAAATCTTTCTTTCCTTTCCATATGGATGGGCCTCAACACTCACACAGGCAAGACACACTCATACATATGCCTTAAAGAAATGCTAATTGGTCAACGGTCTGAGTGTGAAACTCAGGCAGTTCTTGCATACACAATAGTACCTTTAGAGCATTTAGCTTGATAAGATAGGCAAGCACCCACCTGATATCGTCTCCACAGCTACAAAGACACACACGCACGCACACACACACACACACACACACACACACACACACACACACACACACACACACACACACACACACACACACACACACACACACACATATACAAGAAGGTGTTCCAGGTATGACTAACCTGACTCTATAATGTCACTCATAGTAATCAGGAGACCTCGCTGATAGTGGTCACATTCATTCCAGACTTTTGGTGAAGGAAAACTGATTAGAGTCTATCCACAGATAACACACTGTGACTTAAAGGTCTGAAGGGACAACAGTGCAGCAGCTCGAGCAATTTCAGCAGCAAAGAGAGAAAAAATTCAGATGTGACCCTCACATTTGTAACCTTTCGTCTGTAATCTGTAACCCTGGGCTGACCCACTTTTCAGACACGGGACTCTTTGAAAACAGATACTGACTGCTGATAACAGTCTGGATGTCACAATAAAATATTCTCCTCTACAAATGACCATAACAGCCCCAGATTTTGGTTACAGATTCTGGGATTTTCCCACACACTTCTGTGACGGTATCATTTTCTTTTAAAGATTTAATCTCATAAAATTGATAAAGTTTATCAGATATAACCAACTCTTTGTCAACATAATTATGCACATCAGAATTGTCAAAAGTAATTGGAATATCTGTGTTGAATAGTATGAAATAAGTATGAATAGCCACTGATTTTTGTGGCTTTTTTCTATGGTGAGTATGATGATCAATTAAGTTCATAAGACTTTTCCAAAGTAACAAAAGTAAAAGAGGGAAAATAGCAAAACATGGAAACAAATGTTGGAATATATCGATGTATTCATGTCATTCAGACCATGACTGCAACATGGCTGCACCTTGTTTGTGGAATACAGTGTTGGGTTACAAATGGCTGGTTACACTACAAAATTTTTGTGATTAAAAAGTAATTGCTAGATTACAAGTACTCGTGGAGTCATTTTGTATTACCAAACACAAACATTTCCGATTACTTCGCATCTGATTTTTTTCACTTTTATTTATATCACTCAGATGGTTTGTAGCCTTCTACAGAGTACATCTACCTGTGAAAACATTGCTCTTACCTCAGTGCACAGTGAGTTGATACTTTGCCACACCAAAAGTAACAGTAACAAGTAACAAGCTCTTGCAAACAAGCTTGTTAGGGACACAAGAAGACCACATCATCCAAGAAAGAGGCCTCAACATGTCTGGAGATGTATGAGAGCATATCACATAGGACATGAATGCACTACTTAGAGGTGGTCTTTGCAAAGTAACGTCTGGAGGTAAAGAACCTGTGCAAAACATGAGTTAAACAACAAAATATGTTCATGAATTCGGAGGAGTACATTGTGAATGTGTGACTGCAAGCTTTAATCTTGCAGATGTCATCTCTGCATAAAGGGCATGCTACGTCGTGTACTGGCACTAACAATGGATGGAAGGCCGCACATGTTGGATCTTTTAAATTATATTTTAAACTGATTCATTTCCTCTGAATACTGTGCTGTTATGTATGCGCTGGGTCTGCAAGCGGTACTGAACGATCAAACTAACAAACATATTTTCCCACTTCATAACATGTGTTCAGTTAGACTTTCAGAAGATTTTGCTTATTTAAAAAACATCCCTAGTTTGGGGCAAAGCACTTGTTCGCTTGGTGGTGCATCCAGAAAATTTATAAGATGACAGTTAAGATGTGTTTCAGTGACAAATGGTTCCTAAAGACATTATCGTGACACAACTGTCATTTTTAGTATAATGAGTATTTGTCTCCTGAGGTGCAGCAGTCTCTCTGTTGAGCATGTGCTGACGGATGTCCTCAGGCTCTATTGCTGGAGACAGAAAATCCAACAAGGAGCCTGCCAGCATGCACACCTGTACAAAGAGTATCTGTGCTAAAATGAATAGTGTTTCATTTGCATAAGAGACAGAAAAAAGAAAGAAAGAAAGAAAGAAAGAAAGAAAGAAAGAAAGAAAGAAAGAAAGAAAGAAAGAAAGAAAGAAAGAAAGAACGAAAGAAAGAAAGAAAAAAAGAAAGAAAGAAAGAAAGAAAGAAAGAAAGAAAGAAAGAAAGGAGGAAAAAAGGGTGGTGTCTGTTTCTAAGATGTCTAATGCAAATGAGGCAGTGCATCCTGGATCCTGTTCTGTGGATGAACTGTTTACACTTGTTATGCCCGAGAAAAGGGAGGGAAAAGAGAGCGAGCGAGATAGAGAGATAGCGAGAGAAGGAACAAAGCACTTACAGTTCAGTCCTCAGGCTACTTGAAAAGTGAATGATTTGATGACATATAAGTTCATGTGTTAGTTAGTCAGGGAGAGGGGTATGACAGTTCGTCAACAAATTTGCACTTGCTTGTACAACAAAATCAAAAACCTGCTACTCCCAAAAAACTCGAACTGGTAATTATGAGATCACTTATAACAACAATAATTCAACTGAGGAAGTCTTAGAGATAAAAGTCAATAACATACAAAGGCTGAAATTTAAAATATCAAGTCTGGTGGATGTGTGACTACTAAAGTCAGACAACTGCAGGCAGTGAATGGAAACTATAAATAGTCCTGCCAAAGAGTCACAGGTTTTATAAGACAGACAGACAAAGGCCCAGCTTTAAAAACATCAATAAATACAGTTCAGTGAAAGGGCCCAACCTCAGCTGTTATTTGCATCTGCGATATTTTATATTTGGTAGTACAGCTCTGTTCTGAGATATCCTCATCTTGCAGTTTGTATACACGGAAAGCTAAACATGGGGAGAGCATTATCAACACACTAAGCACAGAACAGAGCAGGTGTCAGTGACAGAGGTGGGTTCCAAAGCGGCCTCCAGATGCACTGCATTTCTGCTTTGTGAGACAGAAGCTTGACATTTTAGTGTTTGAACTGTTGATGTGACAAAATAAGACCTATGAAGTCATCAGAGAAATTTAGATTAGGCTGTAGATCAGTCAGTAGAAAAAGATTACTATGATAATAAATCAGCACCCTTAGAGCAGGAAGGTCATGGGGCTCCTGGAGTGGAGTTTGCACGTTTCCTCTGTGCCTGCCTGGGCTCTCTCCATGTCCTCCAGCTTCCACCCACAGCTCAAAGACATGCATAAATAGGTTAATTTAAATTAACTGTAGGTATGAATGTGAGAGTGGCTGGCTGCCTGTCTTTAACTGTTAGCCCTGCAATAGACTGGTGTCTAGAGTATACCCTGCAACTTACCCTATGACAGCTGCAACAGGCTCTAACCGCCCGCGACCCTGAGTAGGATAAGTGGGTAAGAAAATAGTTGGTTTGATAAACAGTAACATAAGAAAATGTGCTTTATACACAGCAGGCAAGGCAGAGAGTGAAACTAACATTAATAAACATAATTTATTTGAAGGAAAAAATAAAATAAACAAGAGTTTGCTGATGCTATCATGCCGACCTTTATTTCACTAAAATCCAGCTCAGGTCCTTTTTTACTGTTAATGATTAATCGAAATAGTGGGGTGTGGTGAATGAACTTTTTTTAGGTTTTGAAGGAGGCCGTCCACAAAAACAACAGCTATTGCCTTGAACAGCAATAATCATGATGGTACATCTCTGTTATATAATTATTACAATATAAAACATCACTTTAAACTGAAGAGTAAAGTAAAGAAAAGAATCTCGAAAATCTAGACAAAAAGCCGTTTATCAGTGGCCAAATCATCAGGATGGAGAGACATTAAAAACTGAGCTGCAGGTAAAAGAGAAAAAAAAGGCAGACAAAGAGACTGTCAGTGCATAACACAGTCAGTATGTCATTCAGACAGACGGACGGACAGACAGAGCGCCACTGGCCCAGCAGAGGCACAGATAAGCAGTTGGACTTTGCACCGTCAGCCGTGGGTGTTGCAAAGAGCCCGAGATAAACTGCTGGCCTGAGAGACGAACACAGAGGAGGAGAATGATTACATTTAAACCTAATGGTGTGTGTGTGTGTGTGTGTGTGTGTGTGTGTGTGTGTGTGTGTGTGTCGATCAAACCAGCACCCCTTACTCTCATGGACGCAAAAAAGAGCAGCAGGTTAAAGGTCAAGGGAGCTTGTCTTGTAGGCTGGTTGCTGGTTCTAAACCCCGAGTTGCGGGCTGAGATGGCACTAAGTTCTTGTTGTTTTGATAATGTGCTCGGAGCAAACTGTGTAATAGTTGTTCTTCTTGTAAATAAATGTTAAAAAGTCCCTAAAAATGTCGCTGTTTTTTCATGTGCCATTCATTCAGCTTTTAAAACTGTGTGCTGTTTTTCAAAAGACCAATTTTTGAAATTCTTAAATTTCCCGCTCGATTTTTTGTTCCTGTTATCATTTTCATGTAATTTTTTTGCATCCGGTGACTGTTTACACTGACCCAGTTTCCCAGAGGGATCATTAAAGTTTCAGTTTATCTTATCTTATAGTAATATTGTCTCTGTTATGATTGCACATAGCACCTGCCGGGTTTGTCCAGTCCTCTCTGTAACATTAGACAAAGCAGATTTGAAAATAAAATCCATGGATTGTTTGCTGTGGTATTTCGATTAAGCCTCTTGTGGATCCAAAAACTATGCGTCATACCACAGGTTAATATGCTGACACCTAGTTCTGCTGTAGTTTCAGGATGTGCTGTGGATGTGAAGACCGATTTCTTCAGGACTTTGTTTTCTCACGTGTCAGAAGAAACCAGCAGGCTGGATTTATGAAGCCGGGCGCTGAACCCGGAGATCAACAATAACGGGAAAGCCCCGCACACTTGTTTTTTATCACTCTGATAAACCTTGATTCACAAAATCACCTTTGCTTCCCAGACATGAGGGATATCATATAGCCTATCTAAATGATAGATCTATCATGCAAACTAGCTCAAACCACTGTGATACATTCCACCTGAGGCTAATGCTGGTGGAGTGTCTTCAGCGTAAACGTCCTCAAACAATAAAACCATCGTTTACTCAAACAGCTTAAACAACAGATCATCTCATTGCAATGGTGTTCTCTGCCAAGAAATTTAGGATCCTGGAAAGTTGATGTTACATTAACATAACTGAAACTCCCAATGGGCACAGCATGGGTCAATGATGCCAGTGACTTCAGAACAGCTTAAAACCTTAAAAAAGAACAACTGTCATGCAGTTTAGAACATAAAAATTTACAAAACCACATTTCTATGAATGTGCTGTTTCGAGCTGGCCACAAACATGAAGGCTAGAATGGTATTTACTTGTCAACAGAGCTATCAGACACTTTAAAACTAAAGGAACTTAGTTTTAATAGCTTATTTATACATTGGGGATACATTCAATTTAATGCAATTCAATTCATCTGTTTGAACTAAAAGTTTTTACACTGGAATAGTTTACATTGGCGAACAGCAGTTGCCATTTTCTAGTACTGTTGGTTCTGGGTTTGATCTGGCCAGAGCCTTTCTATGAGCAGTTTGCACATTCTCCCCATATCTGCGTGGGTTCTCCGTGGGTACTCCAGCTTCCTCCCACAATCCAGACACATGCAGGTAGTGGGGATAGGTGTGAATGTGAGTTTGAATGGTTGTCTGTCTCTCAGCCTGGTGGCTTGTTCAGGATGTGTTGCTGAAACTACACATCCACAAGCAATTTTCTGAGTGGAGTGAATAATCACACTGTAACAGCTTCTAGTACACCCATTACATGTAATTCAATACACTATAAATGCTACAAATGTAGCAATAAATGTAGCACTATAAATGCTACAAATGTAGCATTTATAGTGCTACATTCTGATTCTGTCAACATCTGAATCAGAATGTTTTCATAACATCGTGATTTGGAGCTTCTCTTCAGTGGGAGTTGAAAAAAAAGATATTTTTGGCAGGTTTGTTGCTAACACACCCTCCAATTTTCAGCTACAATTTTCATGCTTTCAGATGAGCAAACAAAGAGTTACAGGTCAGTGTGTTTCATTCCCGAAGCCGAGCAGTTGTTTCTTCATAGCTACTTTCAGGTTCAACAAACCGACAAGTGGACTGTGACAGTGTCAGGATGGTGTGAGGAGACATAAATTGTCCACAAGTGTGATGAGACCTTCAGGAATGTCTACCAACATCTGGAGAGCATGTGTTGGGTCAAACACACGGTGAAAGTGTGCGAGAGTGTGTGTGCGACTGGCTAGACTTTAAGACAACAACTACTTGAATTGACATGACAGCCACCACTGTCTGCTGCTGTAAATCACACACACTGAGCCTAAAGCACATATTCTGCACACACACACATATAAAGACACACAGAGCACGTCGGAGGTTGTCTCTGGCTCTCAAACCGACGAAGACAGGGTGCCCATCCTTTGCCAAATAACAGAAGCTGATAGAGCAATGTGTCAAACTGTTGTGTTGAACCTGGCTGTGGCCGGGTAAGAAGCACAACTTTGGTTCTCAGCTTGTAACCACTTTGACCGAGTTGGGTTCCCTTGAGAAAGATTTTAGTGTATTTGCTCAGTTTTCATCTTTGTGTTTTTTAACTGATATCAGACAAAGCAGTAGTGTTTGCTCTGTCCAAAATCCTCCGAGGTAGATCTGTAACATTTAGAAATCAGGCAGAAGACGTTATCAGCTTTTGGACAGCAAGTCTGAGAGTTGGAGAGGAAAAAAACGAAACAAAAAAAACCCACAACTTTCACTGCCTTTTCTAAAATGTTTGTTTAACCCAATTCAAATAATGATTTCAGTAAGGACGGATAAACTGAAGATGAAAAGAGACACTGTTTCAACTACTAATTATTTCCAGCACATCTTCATATTTAATTAAAGAACAATCGCCAATAAGTGGGTGCCCTGAAATTGCTTCCACAAATTACATTACAAAATGTGATAAATTGATTTTTTGTTTAGCCAACAGAAAATAAAATCAAGAAAAATATGTCTTCTGATTGGGTGGACAGCCTGGCGTCTGATACCAGAGATGCCTGCTCCTTCGACTCTTCATATTCATATAGGTGCGTGACTTCACCTCTGCTAAATCAGTCACTAAACTGGACCTTTTTACCATGTTTGGACGGTTTTAATAGAATTATCTGACAAATAATATAATTTTCAGTAAGTTATAGATCATCCAAGAAGTCTCTTCTTCAGTTTTGGTGCCTGATATTCTAGTATTTTCTGAGTCTGTCATTTAGCAATAATTAGAAGATTTTCTACACAAGCAACATCCAAGTTAAAGCTGATAACGTAGCGCACCACCCTCTCTGGTTTGACTCTGCTGCACTAGGGTGGGGTTGTAGAAGGAATAAGTGGTCAGCCTGGGAGTCAGGTGTAACAGTAGACCTGAAGGTAGGAAGATGAAATTGTGGTCTAAAGTTTTCTTCATCCAGGCAGGATTCTTGCCTCTTCTTTGCTCTGTAACATATAGATATGGATTTTTTTTGCAATTAATTCAAACTAACATTTAGAAAAACGTATTTTCTCTGTTTCATGCATGACTTAGAGCATGTTGTGTGCTATAAGAGTGTGCAGTTTTGTTTTTAAGGGCAGTGGGTCAGTGTGTGCAATCTGAGCCATGAGAGTTCATTCTGTGCAGAGGAGAGGTCAGCCTGCTACAACCTGTTCTCATTCCCAGGGCATCATATAATGCAGCAGACTAAAACCAGCCCTGTCAATATGTCAAACCCTACAATGCAAAAATCCCCACCCCAAGCCCCGAATCCACCCATGGACTCTGAAGTTAGCACTACAGGCTCCTTCAGACTAACATTGAATTGCTGCTCATGACAAATGTCAGTGAAATAGTGGCTAAATTCTAATAACTATCTTTGCTAACTCTACATGCTTATGCTTCCCCACATTTTAATCTTAACTGAATTAAAATTGATCAATGAAAAGTTTGAATTCAGTTAAAACAGATAAGGAAATAAAAGTTATTATGATTTGATAAATTCCATCTCTTGCGAGAACTTTTAATGACTCCTAAATGAGACACACACCTTTACATAAATAAACACACCATTTTGTCTAATCAAATATAGATTAACCTTGGCTTTGACTGATCTGTTTGTGAGGAAGCAGCAGAAGAGCAAGGAAAACAGCCATGACTTAGCAAATATCCTCGTGACACTGATTATTTGCTGCAAATATTTACAGCAAATCAAAGAATTAATCTTTGGTTACAACTCAGCCGCTGATTGTTTAATATTCTGCCAGTAGAAAACCAAATTTGCTTTGAGTGACTTTTTATCTGTCTATAATTCAGAGAGACAACTGTGAATGTGATGGCCCAGAGGCCAACAGCTCAGTTTTCAGAGAGAGAAAAAAACAAAGCAAAGCATGACTTTCCTGCCAAACACACACACACACACACACACACACACACAGACACACACACACACACACACACACACACACACACACACACACAGGTAAAAGCTACAGTCCTGCAGTTTACAGTGCATATGTGCTTGAGAGTTTTCGTACCTATATAACCGCCACAATGCAATTATATATGTGCATGCACACACTAGGCCTGCTGTTATCTTATCAGTTATCACAGGTGTTCATATTGACGGTACCAATTGCCGGTTTCCTGCTAGGAATTACATTTTATGTGCATCCATGAGTTTGTTGGCGTGTATGTTCATTCGTGTGTTATACAGAATGTTTCTGAAAATCTTTTTATATTTCTGCATAAATATAATCAAGAAATATGAAAATCTGATTTCTGGATAATGTCTGTGAGCAGATGCACTTGGGTAACAGGGTGGTATACTACAAAGGTTAACACAAATAGGCTTTCTTTGAATTAGCAGTGGTTATCAACAAAGCTGCATATGACTCTTATTCTGCGAAAAATGATCCCTATGAGCGCCACCCACTCTGATAAGATAAGTTATCAAATATTAATAATATTTAATATTTAAAATAGAACAGTAAAATGCAACACTGTTGCATATTACTCAAATTAATGTCACAGAAAACTGTTAATCTTGGGATTTATTACACATAGTGATAAAAAGTTAATTCAAGTTTATTTCAATTTATTTCAATGCTGAGTTCACTCTTGGTGCTGTTAATTTATAATATGACAGTTTCACATTTGAGCTTTGAAAATTAACAGTGGATACATTTAAACATTAAAGGTTACTATCCACTAAAGCAGATGCAGAAATCACTTCAGACTCTTAGCAGAAAAAAGTGAAATTACTTTTACGTCCTCCTGCGACCTTGAATTGGATAAGCAATGGATGGATGGATGGATGGATGGATGGATGGATGGAATAAATAGACTGTTTCCAGATGCTGAAATCCAGCATTTGCAAAACAGACTAAGCAGCACATTAGAAGCAAGTTTAAAATAATTTATACACTTTTGCACCAACAGCTAAAAATATGCATACATGCAAATTACAGTGAGAATGAAACATTCTTTTACATCTGGGCTTTATAACGTAGCAGAGAATCTAAACAGTAAGAGTCTATCATACTTAACACATGCTGTAAATAAAAGAATAAATGCAAACATGCCACTTCCAATTTTATCCAATTTTAAACCAAAATTCAGAACCTGGCTAAATCTGATTAAATCAATAGCAGAGTTATGTTGATCCTCAAGTATTCCGGCTGTGAAGCTTGTGTAGTCACCAACGCTTTGCATTATGGGACTATTGTTCACACCAGTTTGAGCTAATGGTAGAATATATGAAGATAGATGTTTCTTTTGGGGTTGAAAGTTAAATTATGGACATTAGAAACTTATCAGAACTATAAGCTGCTGTGTAGTAAAATAAGAAAAATGAATGAAATGGAAACCTTTTATGGACAAGAGTGAGATTTTTGCACTTTCCAGTTTGAAGCAGCAACAAGGAGGTACGGTTATGAAACCAACGAAACATTGTCTGGGAAGTCGTTGGAAAGAAGAGAAAAATCACCTAAAACAGCATTTTGAAAAATATGTGTTTGTGATCACAATATTGTCACACTTTGAAGTTATAATTATAACACATTTAACTGTTGACATGCTATAGGGCTGTTATTATTTTATTTATGACGACATCTCTTGATTGTAGACTTTGACAAGGATACACCCACCACACTGAAAGCGTTCCAGATTCAGTATAATTTGGTGATCATGTACTCTAATTGTCTTCTGGGGTCTTCCAGGCCTTTTGGTGTGCCTAGCTGGACAGTGCAATCCTCTGCTTTTAGATTTTTCCTAGATCTCTCTGATGAGATTATTTTGGTTTTTCAACCTAATGATGGCTTCCCTCATTTGCATTTGCATCTCTTTGGGCCGTATTTAAAATGAAAAGCTATAAAATTAACATTTTGAACCAACTTCAGGTATTTAATTTGCTTCATTTATCATGAAATAAGACAGGAGCGCGCCTCACCTGTCCATGAAACTGCTTGTCAATCAGATAATGAATTTTGTAATTCCTGATGCTCTTGCAAACGATTTTGTAAAAGACCTTTGGATTAAAGGTGAAAGAGCACACTTCAGCCACACACTGATTATGTGATTTAAAATCTTTTGCAGTGTTGTGCAGCGGCAAAACTAAAACAGCACTTTGTGTCCCACAAAAAATTAGACCTAACTATATAACCAAAGAACCAAAGAATTTAACCCATCTAATTGGAAAATCAAGTCTTCTCAACCCCCCTTCATAATTAGAACTGCAAAATTACAATAAATCCAATGCCTATAATGTTATAAAACATATGTGTTTCTAGGGTTATAGATGACTCCACAAACATTTGGGGTTTTAGGAGAAGCGGACTGATACATTTATTACAGGAAGCATCTTTTTGAATACCAAAATGTCACATTTAAATATTCACCTAGGTTCCCCACACAAATCAGGAATCATTATTTTTTTTAACCACATTCTAAAATACATCAAAAACTAAACTGGAAACCATTTAATTTCTAGTTTTTAAGAGAGTCTCCAAATTTGCCCTCTCACACTGCTTCATAATCAACTCAAATCAAGCCACTCTGTGCCCTTTGACCCAAGGTACTGTGACAGTCACACCACAGTGACAACTGCAACCAGGAACTTAGTTCATTAGCTGTGTGTGTGTACAGCTGGACACACAACACACACATACATGTAAGTAGGGACCTTATAACAGCTGGGGCTGTGGCCTGTAGTGCTGCAGACACAAAAGTGACAGAAAACTTAGAGGAGCGAGTTTAAATCCTTAGACCACCTGGGAAAGTGAGGGTCGGGAACCCCGAAGATTCTTGCTTCTCTCAGCAGCTGCTGCTGATGTGTCTTTGATCACTTTGCTTCAACCACAAAGTAATCAACAACGGAAGATTGGAGCTGTCAAACAAAAAGGTGTAAAACGGTGCCTACAACGCATCAAAACAAAAACAAACCTTGTCACTTAAATGTAACTGTCTATCTCCACAGGTGTTCTGGGTCTTTGCACCTGTCTAGAGGCTGGAACAGGTGTACAGGTAATTCTGTCTGTCTCATGATTGTCGGGCCTGTACAGACAATGCTTGATTGGCAGCACTCTCGCTCTCTGCCGTAGGGTTCAGACAACTTGTACCTTGATCATTTTTTGCACAGATTTTGCTGATAACAAAGCAGATGTTTGGGAAATTTTAGAGTTTTGAAAAGTCCTTCTGAAGAATAACGAAAATGCTTTCATATGTTTCCACATTATCAAATAAAATATAAACAAGTGATAAATTAAAGGAAAAACCAACAAAAAGTATTGAAGTAAGTTTTGGGGCTGTCATGTGCCACCAGAACAGCTCTTACAAGTCTAATGGAAGAACTGAACACCAGACTAACAAAGATGTTTCCTCACCTGCGAAACATCTTTTGGAAGTGCAGTCCAGTGTTTCCCAGAGTAGTTCATGGGAGCTGAAATTTTATGACTGGGATATGATTTGATACATAGTTACAATACGTTTTCCATTTTTTATCGAGTACTGAACACAGACTATAGTGGAACAACTGCATGACACGTTGAAGGACTGATAGGCAAAATGCACATATCTAAAACAAAACGGTGTACTTTTTTGAGCGATAGCGGAGTTTGTCACGGAGAAGAAGCGCAAAAAAACTGAAGATAAAAAGCATCATGTGATGCGTAAGCTGCAGAGGAAAGTTAACTTCCAGTTTTTGATGCTCAGTTTCACTTCAACACAAAAAAGTTCTTCGCATATTATGACTTCTGTTTTTTCCAGTTGCAGAAATTAAGCAAAACACTCAACAACAGATCAAATATAAACAAGATTCCCCGAATTATCAGTTGTTTCATGTATTTTTGACACTGCCCCCTGGTGACAGTACAAAGCTGCAAAACTCTGCCAGAACCTGTGTAGCGTCTACGTAACCAACATACCTTAGCTTCCCTGACTCCCACTCCCCTTCAATGACTTGTTACAGAAAAACCTGAAGGTCTCAATCGCTTTCACTAACCTGTTACTGATTTGTCTGTCCAATGCTTTCATTCACAGAGCCCCCTGGCTAGCACCAATTAACAGCGACATGCTCAGACACACACATTCACTTAGAGGCTTCTGCACCCAGCACCCAGCTGGGTGCAGATTAGTCACCCTCATCACCCTCCCTACTGTGTAGCCACCCTTATCAGGGAGCTCAAATTAACACCCACACATGAGAGACTCCCCCATTACTGGTTCTGATCTGACTGCATACCATCTTTGTTTTCCCAGCTACATGCAAATCAAGGCGAACCCTCCTCCAGTCCAGATGGTGGTGGTAATGAACCCGAAGCTCCGCGGTAAATGTCAAACGTGCAAGGAAGAACGACATCTGCATTTAGGCCATCTAGAAAAAATGAGTTTAGTTTAGTTAGCATCAGCTAACTGCTAGTCCATAGATTTATAATGAACACATAGACCCAATAAATTTATGGACTATGAGCAAGATGCGTATTTAACTGCTCCGTCAAAGAGGGTCGGCCTGTTCACTACAGCAGCTCAGAAGAAATTTCTACATCTGTTGAATACGCTACAGCAACTCTTCTTCCTGTTCCAAAAAACAGAGCTAATCCTCGACTAATTCTTGGAAGCACTCACATTCCTTTTGATACCCAATCCAGTCTGCCGTAGACACATGCAGTGACTGAGCTTAAGTAGGATCAAAGGTCAATAGCTAAAGGTGTAAAAGAAGGTAAGAAGTCCATCAGGAGAAGAGCAGCTAAAAAAACCGAAGGAGGACACAGGGAAGTACTTAGAACTCAATTCATAAACCAAACCCAGGGTGTTCAAAAAACAAAAATCACACAAAGTAAATTGTAAAATGTCCACAACACCACAATCTTAAAATAAATCTAGAAAGTGTCGCAGCAATCGGTCATTATGAATCGCCTGCTGCTGGGTCCGGCTACTCCTCCATGTCTGTCTCCATGGCTACTCCCAGGTTTTCCTGATATCAATCCTGCTGCACCAACAACTGTGCTGGCCACCAGTTGACTTAGCCAGTATAGATCATTAGCTTAATTGTGGGTAGGAAGTAATATTATCTCTACTACAACAATAAGAGGAGTGATATGGCTGCCACCCGCCAGCTGAACCTGTTGTGAACCACTTCCCTCATTAATCAGTGCAACACAGCTGGCTAATATGTGTTCTAGTTCCATGTTGCATGTCTCCAACCTAACCGACACAGCAATGAAGTTCAATAAAAAACCTTCACACATGCAGGTATTGTGTGTTTGCTCTTTCATTTGACTGCCATTTTTAACAATATCAGTAAACATAGCAAACGGATATGTTTTATGTTGTGTCCTAAGCTTCTGAGATCAAAGGTCAGACACCCAGCACCACATTTAAATTAGTACCTCTTCAGTATCTCTTGGTAGACACAGATAAAGCTATAAATTGCCATTTTGAACACATCGTGCCTTCTTGTGTGTAGTGCAGCAACATGTGCTTTCCATCAAAAACAGTGAAAAACAAGGCCGGTCTGTGGCGACAGATTGGACACAGTGTAATATGGTTTGGCGCGTGCTGGTGTCTCTAATGGGCCAAGTCGTGTTATGGATGTATCCATCCTGTCTGTTCATCCGTCAGACTGTTTTTCCTACCTAAAATGGACGTGGTCTGAGGAGGGGGATGATGATGAGGAGGTGGGTGGAAGGACGAAAAAAGCAGGGGGAAGGATTGAAGGCCAGTGGTAAGAGATGGAGGGGGGGGGCGACTGCTGCCAGGGGATGAATGAGGGCTACTATGTCTGCTGGCTCCAGACTCTGTGCATGTGTGCTCGTGTGTGTGTGTGTGTGTGTGTGTGTGTGTGTGTGTGTGTGTGTGTGTGTGTGTGTGTGTGTGTGTGTGCATGCGGCTGAACAGGGCTCCTTGAGGAGAGGTCGACAACCTCTCACGCTCAGGTACACAAGCTCCACTTATTTTCACAGAACAGCCTAAAAACACACTGTTGCACAGTTTGGGCCATGGCAGACGCCGTAGAAAAGGAAAGGAGCCGTGATTATTTATAATAACTGTTGACGCATGCCCATCAGTCATTTTTAAGTTCACAGTTAAGACAATTAAGAGACTCAGTGTGCATGTGCCTGTGTTTTCTGCACTGTTTGAACTTGTGCAGGCTTAAAGGCAAACTTGCTATTTTTTATGTAAAAGTGGGTCTACTCCCTCAACCAGTACAAAAAGAAAAAAAAAACAACAACATGTGTGAAATATGTCATTTCTCTCTCTTTGTATTTCTTTATTTATCACTGCAATGAGAACCAAACTTTTTCACATTTTTGGCACATTTTTCACTTTATATAATTGCTGTGAGGTGTAGCATGCTGGTCTAATGTCTGAAAAACAAAAACCACATATCACTTCATGGTTGCAGTATTTTCTGCAAAAGTGAGACTTATTTGTGTTTTTGCTTGTATCTGTACAGTGAAATTTCAGGACTAGTAGTGGACTGCCTCTGAACACAACCTGAAGCTGCTATAATGAGGTGGAGACCCCCAGACCTAATTTAGCTGTCCACAGGTTTATTGTGCTTAAATGCAAAGCTATGGTTTGCCTATATCCTGCATTGTTTTTTTTTTTGTTTGTTTGTTTTTTATGAATACATGTTATTAAATCTCTTCTTAGCCACTAGTTAACAAGCTCAATAAACAGTGTCAAACTTAGCTGTTAACGGATGGTCTCCAGAAGAATACACCAGACTGTTTCAAACAAGTGACAATTAGTGCTTCTTTTGGCATCACTATGTGTCGCTCGCTGGAAAAACAAGGAAGGTAATGAAAGACTGAAAACTTTGTTGCATAATAAGGTCAAAGATTACCTGAAGAAACTGAAGGCTGGTGCCTTCAAACACTGAAAAGGGTGCAAGCCACATTGGCAGCAGCAGAGAAGAGGGAGGCTGCAGGTGAGAAAGCTGAAGATGTTCCCCAGAGTAACAGTAGAAGTCAACTTTAGCATGGTGCTACTTTTGGTTCTTTTGCTAGTCACCACAGATATTACATCACAAAATTTTTCATTTTTTAAATACAATTTTGGATATTTAGCTGTAAACATGTAATAAAAGAAGTTTACACAAGCTTGTTGCACTGTTTAAAAACTTTGCACAAATATGAATCGAACACAGTTGATTTTAAGGTAAAATGCATAAACACAGTGAATGTTTTGTGTTTGTTTTTTAACAGTACTAATTAATGCACTGTTTACTTGAAAAATTAATGTACTTGAATTTTTTTTCTCTCAAAGTGCCGGTGATGTTGCACACACTTTGAGACTCTTGGCTTCAAACACTTGTCAGGTATGATAACTTTTTTTAAAATGTATTTTCTAGTTAATACATACATCTGGAAATATATTTCAGCAAGTAAACAGTAGTTTTTGATTTGAGGCACAACTCTGTTTCCTTTTCAGCAATGGTGAAAGATTTATGCTTTTATTAAATTAACACCAGTGAGCAAAGGACAAAATTAACTGAGATTTATTGTTATCTGACACTTCATTGTTATTAAAGGCAGGAAGCATAAAGGTATAAAGGCTGCATCTCTAATTGGACTCTGGATCATACGTAATCTAAACTAGAATCAACCACAGCACGGCACCTCTCATAGAAGAAAACTTGTAAATATACAGAAACAAAATGCCAACATTCAGCATTACAGGGAATGAGCATCTTCTTTCTGCAGCTGCCATTTGGCACAACGAGAGACAGAGCAACAAACAATGAAGTCAAGTTGCCTACAAAAAGCAGGCACGTTGCTTAAAAATGACAGAATCTCACATGACTGTCCTCTTCTCAGTTTTCCTTCCTGCCATTGTCAGGTGTTGCTTACCTTACGATATAAATGCCTCAAGGTGACTGAACTGAATAAAACCAGTGTAAACATCACTCCAATAGCTAACACACAACCTGTCCACGTAAGGCTGTCTCAGAGGGTCTTGCATCATTTACACAAGCATCCGTAGCCGGTACATTCAAAGCAACATCAGTTAGCCCCTAGGCATTAGGTCTATTTCAATGTTCACAAGCACCTGTAATTATTAAGCCGTGAACGGTGAACAAACTGCAAAGTCCTGCAGTTTTAAATCTTCCCTAAAAAAAGAAAACATGTCTGTCAAAAATGCCGGCTTTCCTTACAAACGGTCTCTCTTGCCTTCTTAAACGTGCTGAAGTTTAGGAATGTCCAAGCCTGAAATACTTTGCCCTCTCCCTCTCTCTTTCTTTCTCATCTCTTAATTTCGGGCTCATTTCCACGCCATCACAATAAACACCTGGAGAGCTGCCCTTTTTCATTCAGATGCTCCAAGTCGATGGCCTCATTTAGGGCCCGGCTGTCCTCCCGTAAGTGTGTGTCTAGTGTCTCTTCAGCTTATGTGTGTGTTTCTCTAAAGTATTTATAACACACATTAAAAAGCTGATTTTTTACCCCAAACCCTCCTGCCTTGCCCCTCCGGCCCAGGCGTGGTATCTGACATAACCGGTGCTGGGTTTCTCTCTGTGGCCCTGCGTTCCTGGCAGATAGAGGGGCCATCGACCGCCACTGGGGGAACTTTCCTGGCTCGGGGAAGCCACCAGACAATCACACCTTTCATGGGCCGAAGAAAGCACCGCCCGTCCATTGGCTCGTAGGCCATGGCCAGGGAATTTCTCCCTCTCTCTGGACCCTCTCTCACTGTTTTTCTGTTTCTATCCCTAAATTGTGTTTTGTTTGGGGGTGGGGGGGGTGCCACTTGCTCATTTCTGTCATTTCTTCTGCATTTTAACAGTGACCTGCAAACACAGAAGGGGCTATTAAATTTGAGATATTTTAATTTTAGACCACAGATAAATAATCATTTTTCATTTTACATTTTTATAAAAAAAAAACAAACAAAACAAACAAACAAAAAACTTTAATATTGACTTTTACAATAATTGTTAGACATAAAGTTCATTTTACACGGATACAACATCCTAGCATGAAAACTGGGAATGATCTGGCTAAGGTTAAGATGCTAAAATGTGAAAAACTGGTTTTGTAACAAAACACTTGCATGCATTTGCATCACCGGAGGCACTGCTGCTGCTCAGAGAAACAGGAACACGCTCACAGCAGTTATATAAGTCAGCGCAAAATAAACTGAAAGTCTTTAAAAAAATCAGCTTTAGATTGCGTTGATGTGTGTTTCTCTTAGATATCGCTTTCTTTGTGTTTAGGATATAAAAACAAACAGTTCTTTTGATATTACCTCAAGAAGAAGAGATTCTTGTCGAGATTACTAACAAGTTTTGAGCAAACAAGATTCACAGCCCTTCTTCATCTTGGTCTTGATCTCTCTCTGAAACTTTCCTCCCCCATCTTCTCCTTCTAGATCCGCACTGAAGCCACATCTGGGTTTACAAAGCTACCTTTTTGCAGGTTTAAATTTAGAATCACCTTCTCTGGGACCACGACTCTTACTGAAAGTCATCCCGAAGTGAGAGAAGGAGAGAGAGAGAGAGAGATTTTCTAAACTCGTCCCTGTAAATTAGCAGGTTTTGTGAAAACCAATTTGGAAAAGCTTGGTTTGGAAGCATGAGGGGACCAGTTGTGATGTTGTGCTGTGTGCTTCCCGTAAAGGTGCTGAGTAGCTTTATTCAAAGAGCTGTGGTAAAAAGGCCAAATAAAGATCAAATCAACACGGAGGAAGCTTGAAGGGAGGGCCGGGCTTCTGCGCAGCGGTAGGGGCAACCTGGGTCATGGAAAATGTAATAAAAACTCGGAGCTGAAACATTCATGGTATTAATCAGTGTGCTGTGTCACAATCACAAGGACATCACGGAGTTGCAAAATCCCACTTTTAGCATGACTTTGATGCTCCTGGACTCATCAGCGTTGATGTTTGAACATTACAAAACCTCAGTCAAGAGACTCAGTGGGGTTGATAAAGCTTCTGCTTGTATCTCGGTAGCAGTATGATGTGTACGTCAATCCTGTCCTGACATCGACGCAACACTTGGTGCCAAATTAATCGCCCTAAAACTTCTCACCCTGACGTTGCCCTGTGTGTGTTTGGCTGCTCAGAAGGGCTGAACTGCAAACCCTTTCCATCCCACCTGAGTGGGCACGCACCTCCTTTGCCACCCACTATTTCAGCCGGCCCTCTCACAGCCTCCACAGATTTTGCTCTCTTCTTCTTCTTAGACTCCTAAATGTGGTGCTTCAATGGAACATTGAGTTCTAACAGAGTGATCTGCTTGAGAGCGCTCGATCAGCATCATATCTCGCCTTAGCTTGTTTTGTGCCGGCTGTTTCTTCATTTGCCTTCCCGGAATAACTTTCAGCTTACAATCTTGTGACGTTGCTAGAAGACAAGCAATCTCTACGACAAATATCTGATGCTAACATGCAGAATCTGCAGGGAAGGGACATGGTTTCTGCTAGCAGAAGCTTTCAGGTTTGTGTTTTTAAAATGCTTGAAAGAGGAATTGCGTTTGCCAAAATCTAATCTCAACACCATCAGCTACAGTTTGACAACAAAATGGTGATTCGCTTGCCATACTTATATCACTAGCAGAGCAGTCAAAGGTGAAACTATACACAGACCTGTGTGTTCAGTACATGTTCTCATCCCAGGGTATCAGATACTGCCCTTCTGTCAAATGCTGCTGGCAACCCAGAGATGTGCACAGTGCGTCATTTGGCACCAGTGCTTTGATGCAGCAGCACATGCATTATTAGATGCCAGAAGCAGTAAAGTCTGTATTACGAGGCTTGTTATGAGTGATTTAAGGCTGTCCCCGTTTGAGAGCTCCCACTTTTGCTTTCTTTTCACTTGTTTGTTTCATTTTTACTGATGTTTTCTCTTTGCTTCCACCATTTAGTCTCGGTTGCAGCACTAAAACATGCTTGATTGGATTTAGAAAAAGTTTATGGTTTCACTTCAAAGACGGCCCTTTACAGCATTAGCTCTGTAAAAAAATGACACCTATCCATACTTGTAAGTAAAACATGATTGTGATCTTTACAGCTGTCCATATGTGGCAAGATGGGAGCGTTGTGTGTTACAGGTGCAAAGGACACTGTGGATGCAACTGTGAGACACCACTGCATTTGACAAAAAAACTGCATTTTCATAGGAAATACTGCCTTTGAGTAGTACAATAATAGTATTTCTGCACTTCTTTTAAAAGCTTTTTTGACTACAGGGAATACTAACTTGGCATCATTGCTACTTGAAGTTGTTTTTTTTCCCACCAAAATACTGTTTGAGGTGGAAGCAGCTTTGAAAAGGTGCTACTAAGCAGTTGGATGAATACACAGAAGTTCACACATGTGCATACACACACATGCACACACACCCTGACATGGATCAGGAGAGGGGTGGGACCAGCCATGCAGAACAGTGTTGCATCCTGGTGTCACGTCAGCCATTTTAATTCCTTCCAGGAACTTGTGAGGATTTTCACTGTGCTAACAATGTGTACTCATGCATGAGTCACACGCACACTTGCAGCACATCCCTTTTTCTCCCTATTCCCCTCTCATTCTCTGTCTCTTCTGTCTGTTGCTGCCCCCTTTTTTTTCTCTTTCTTTCCTAATTACAAAAAAAAAACTACATGTGTGCAAGTCAGCGGCGGTGAGTTTGCTTTTGTGAGAATTAGCACGCTTGAATGTTTATGTATACCTGAGCAGGTGTCCATGGACGGATGCAAACCTTGTCGTCTAACACGGCCCGCTGCTTTTTAGCTTCCTCTCCTGTCGTCTCCTGCTGTCCACACTGAGCCGCTCTCTGCTTTCTGCCCAAACTCCATCATCTCAGGCAATCAAGCTCAGTCAATGTTTCTTTCATAAAGGTTGCATTTCACCCCATCGCAATTTCTCCTGAACCTTCGTCGGGTCAGAAGCGTCTGTATCTATAGACTCATTCAGGCCTGGCTGAGCAGTAGCTGAGCGTATCTCTATAACCGTGTTAAAACCAGGCATCTGCAAAAATTTGACCTTAATATATATGCACTCACATATGAATGCATGAGCAGCCATTTTAACCCAGTGAAAACTCTGCCTTCTAACTGATTCAGTCCCATACACATCCACACAGTGTCTATACTGCATAGTTATCCTCATAATGATGTTTATACATGACATCAGCATGGGTACTTCCATCATTTCCTTTGTACACTTCAAAATAAGTTAAGCACGCTGATGGTTTTGTATGAATATGTACTAATGTATATGTAGATATGTTTTTATTAGGATACATCCAAAGTATGAAATTTAGATGAATCTTGAGATGTGACAGAAATCTGTTTAATTTGATTAAAAACAATAGTTTTTTCTCCCAAAGCTGTTATTGTTGTTCAGCACATGAGGAGCTTTGAATTCTATTTATGCCGTGTTCAGACTGTATGATACTGGCATGATATAACAACGTACAGCATCTTCTGAGGTTGGCGTCATCATGGAAATGATTTGCAAATCTCATAAACCCATAATTTATTTACAATAGATACACAATAAAAAACATATCAAATGTTTAATATCAGAAAAATCATAATTTTAACAAAAACATTATCTCTTTTTGGCAGCAACATATCTATGTTTACCACCGTGTAGCATCCAGGGTAAATGAACGGTCCCGGAGGACAAGAAGACAAGAATCTCCTGGACTTCGTGTTTGACAGAGAATTCTGGCTGATTAACAGTTCTGGCTCATACTTGCCTTATTTTTCATTTCACGATGTGTCAATGTGTCAGCTGGTGAAAGGTGTGGACTTCAGGCAGGCCAGTTCAGCACCCAGACTCTTCTGCTGAAGCCATGCTGCTGAACTGAGCCTTGATAGGAAGCTGGCTGGCTCCTTTCCTCTTTAGGATGAGGATGTAGAGGATGAAGAATCCAATTTACCAAATGTTATCAAATACGTGTCTGTCAGGTTTAAATAGGTGTTTGTGTTTTGTGAAGGGATGCTAAATGCTATCATTTTTCTGTAAAGCAAATTTAGCTACAGGTATAAATAAAGTAACCTTGAACCACATTTTTCACATTTGTCTGGCTTAAGAACTGTTTTCCACTTAGCTTCAGTCCATTTTAAATGAGCTTCGCTCCAAAGGGCTTCTTCTTTGCATGGTAGAGCTTTAACCTGCATTTATGGATGGCACAGCAAACCTTGTTTGCAGGCAATGATTTTTCAAAGTGTTCCCAGCCCACACAGTGATTTTAATGACAGAATCATGTTAAACCCTGTTTTTGATGCAGCACCACCCCAGGGTCTGAAGATCACAAGCATCCACAATGCAATAAATTAGATCCAATATACAGATTTTTGATGTTTCCCTTTGCATGCAGAGATTTCTCCAGATTCTGGTGAAATCTGGTATTCTGCACTGTACAGTCTTCACAATTTTGTGTTGAGGAATATTAATCAGAGCTTATTGAGCCTCAGTAGGTGACAGACTGCTGCGATACCAACCAATTACAGCACAGACTGTGTCAACAGTAGTTGAATTTTTTTCTACTTTTTAGTTCTTTGGAACTGTAAAAATGGCAAAAGCCAAAGAGAAATGATGTTGCAAGTGTAGCTAGGCTGGAACTATGAACACTGGTGGGAAGCCATTGTCACACATACCACTTTGGTCGCATACCTCCTCCTGAAGGCAAACAAGCATGACGGATTGGGGAGCAACATTCAGTCTGAGTCTCAGTCACTGACATCACAGAGGGACCAAAATAACAGATAATACTACTGTGTAGTCTGAGCCAAGCATAAAGCAGCACTTAAGGAAGAGGGACAGGTTTAGTTAGATACTGAAGACGACAGAGAAGAGCTAAACTGAGTCACGTTAGAAGTGTCACAAGTAGAAATCCAATAATGGATCTGTTAATTTTGAAAATAAAACTGTAATTCACCTTTCAAAAAGGCAGCACATTTGTGACTGACTAAGATGTTTTTTTTAGAGCTAAACAATGTCTACAGTAATGGCCTCAGATTTTATCATCACTGAGCCTCTGATGAGGACGTTTCCAATTTCAGCTTAAAAAAACAAGCATCCCGACGCATATCCTGTCTTCATATTTGATAAGAAGATAAACTGATCATGAGCCAACATTAACGTTTCAGCGGTTTTAATAAAAGTTCACCTAACAGTGTAGGTGCAGCAAGCGAGATGCTGGCTGAAAGCAAACAGAACAGGACTGGGAAATAACTGGTCTGACTGGTTTCCTCTAGATGCTAATAATGGTGAAGGGAAGGTGAAGGTACGTCTGAAAATTTTCCATCCCAGAGTTGTTTTTTTTATCTTCTAGCGACGTTCATAAATTAAGAAGGTGGGAGGAGCTATGACATATTTACAAAAAGAAAATCAACAATAAAGAGGAAGAATAACCTTCCATATAACTGTTTACGACATCGTAAGCCTGATTTTAAATGAAATATTTTAATAAGAAGGTGCTCTCAATACATGATTTTGCCTTAATACTTTGCGTTTTTGCTTGTTTAAATAAATCAGTGTTTGTTGGTTCATGTAACGCATCATGCGAATAAGAGTATCACCCAAAAACCATGATAGGAAAGTACTTTTTAAATATAACTTTTTATATGCCAGCAGATCAGTGTTGAAAACTGAACTCTATGACTCAGAATTAAATCATCTTCCTCTGCCCTTTACATGAAAACCCAGCAGATAAGATAAACAGCAGTTTGTAAATTGCCTTTTGAAATGAAGCATTTATCACCTGACGAGCACCTGCCTTCCTTTTTCTCCATCTGGGTTTTGTTTGAAGTTGAATGAGCCTAACAGGTCAAACAAAACCCCTTATGGCTTGTTTGCTCGTAAAGACAGTTAATTAAAACTCGTCGCCCATTTAAAAGAATTACATGACTTATGAGAGTGGCAAATTGACTGAACTCTGGGGCATTGTAAGGCTGAAATGAAATGGCAGAGAGATGAGGGGGTTTGTTATTATCACAAGGCATTTCACCCATTCATACAGTCAAATATAAAATAATATATTTTGCCTTTATATTCACACAATTTCCAATATTGGTGCTTTTTTGGATGTTGGTCATTCTTATCGATCCAGCAACGGCACGCTTCATTCCTTTCCTTTTCACATGATTGTATATAGACCTGCAGAGACTCTGAGAAGCAGCTATCTCACATGAATGTCAACTTAAGTGTTACAGATGTTCGTGCTGAGAGTAGAGCTAGCAGGGCATCTAAATGTATTCTGATACTATAAAAACCCATCTCACACCGGTATAGAGACCTAACAGCCACCTACTGACAACTTCCTGTCACTATGGAAAATTGTATTCCCCAGTCAGTTGGTGAGTGGTTGTCAGGGGTTGCTGACTATGTGAAATCTGTTGTAGAGTGGGTGCTGCTCTCAAAAGCTTTGTGATTGCTCATCACTACCTGATTGCAGTGGTCGCATAGTTCACATCATAGGCTTTTAGTAGTAGTGCTCTACTTACATACTGATTATTTACCCATACAAATATGTAACTCATACAATAAAAGTAGTTTCCCCAGTGGACAATTCATTCATTCAATTCAATTTTATTTACACAGCGCCAAATCACAACAACAGTTGTCTCAAGGTGCTTTATATTGTAAGGTAGACCCTACAATAATACATACAGAGAAAAACCCAACAATCAAATGACCATCTATGAGCAAGCACTTTGGTGACAGTGGGAAGGAAGAACTCCCTTTTAACAGGAAGAAACTTCCAGCAGAACCAGGCTCAGGGAGGGGCGGGGCCATCTGCTGCGACCAGTTGGGGTGAGAGAAGGAAGACAGGATAAAGACATGCTGTGGAAGAGAGACAGAGATTCATAACAAGTGTGATTCAATGCAGAGAGAACAATTCTGGCATGCTGTTCTCTTCTGTTCCCCCTCAGCCCCGGTCATGGTGGAGGGCTGCCCCTTCTTGAGGTTTCTTCTTGTTAAAACAGAGGTCTTCCTTCCCACTGTTGCCAGTTGTTTCCCTATAGGGGTTATTTTAATTCTTGAGGTTTCTTTTTAATACTGTAGCGTCTTTGCCTTAAAATAAAAAATACTTAAAGGTGGCAGCTGTTGCTAATCTGCACTATATAAATAAAACTGAATTGAATTGTAGAGAGTGATTTGACATATTTTTTATAATCACTGCAAAACCATCAAATATACTATATTTAGTTGTTGCATTAAAAAAAAATTGAGCAGACTTTGGTCAATTTTCAGTTTCAACGCAACCTTTTCTTTTCTCTCTCTAAAGCTCCTGCAGACCTCTTGATAGGATTTCCTCAATCCCTCTATAATGCATCTGCTTATTTTGCAAACAGATCATATGTATATTGTGGCCATGAATATGTTAATATAAACTATTTCCATACATGGTCAAAGGCCCTGGACTCTCAGCTATCTCAATGAAGCAATGTTGACCTTTGAGCCAATCAAAATGTTGGGAAAGTTTAAGCTAATGTAAGAACTGAGTGTGATACATCTGACTTGAGCAGGTATGGTCTGAGAAGACTGCTGAAATCTGCTTCACACTCCTGTCTCTCTTTGGCTCTCACATACATGCCATAAATCGATCATATACATATATCACAGTCACATCTACTTTCCCTCTTTTGCTCTAAAACACACTGCTGCCAACACTTTTCACACTCACGCATGCATGGAGACAAGCATGAAGTCTACAAAATACCAGCGGCATCATTTTGGGACTCTGTGAAAAGTTAATGTCCTTTATCACGTTTATCACATAGCAGGAGATCTCACACCTGGAAAACACAGGAGGCACGAGGTGGGACAAAGGATGATCGCTTCATTGTGACAAATTCACCAGACTATTCCTCACATAATCGCAAACCTGTCATCAAGCACACTTTGTACGGAGCTGGCTAAAAACGTTTTACGTCCATCAGGTAATCTAGAGAAGCTCAGGGCTGTGATGCACGTGTGAAAAAAACTACACGGACTACAGACTCTGCCACACGCACAAACACAAACAGACACACAAACACAGGCTTCCTTTCTGTCCCTTCTCGGGTCCATTAGTCCCACAGGCAGCGGCCGACAGGACGGAATTAGTGATACGGCGGGTGATTTTTCACTGCTAAAGTTGCTCTCGGCCAAACCAAATAAATAACACCGCCATTCATTCACTTTTCCCTCCACAACCAGTTTCCCTTCCCTTTTAATGGTTTATGCTGAGAAAACACACATGCACACAGACAAACAAGTGAAGATGAAGACCCACTCAAACCCCAGCAGCACACTGACAACACAGATACAACACAGAAAAAGACATATATGTACATGTGTAGACACACACGGTCACGTGCTCACTAAACACACAAACACACACACAGAGAGTGAAAACACACACTCCTTCACCACATTTGGACATAAATAGCTGGATAAATAGAAAGCCGAGAGTCCGTTTTAAAAGGGTCTGGTTGAAGTGAAGAAAGGTCAGAGCAGTTCTCAGAGGCCTTAAAAAGAAATACATACCTTAACTGACCCAAAGCAGACCGAACGCATCAACACTGCTGCTTGTTTTTAAATACAGTTTCACTGCTTCAGCGGGGCTGATATATTTAATGTAGGAGGACATACTGTCCTGATTTTTGCTTGTTTCTTTTAGCAAATCTTGCAGGGACTCGTCCAAATTGCACTGCAAGTTTTAATTTTTATAGCTCAAAATTAGTCTGAAAATACCTGCTTTCCAAAACACTACTTTCTTGTATTACAACACTTGATAGTATCTTGTTAAATAGCATTATTATACATTAACGATTAGGATAGGCATAATAGCTGTAAATCATTTAAAGCATCTCTTTGTAAAGTTTTACAAAAAAGCAGTTTATACTAACAGTTTATACCAAATAAAAATAACTGCATGATATTATCAAACGACTGTATCTCTTTTGTGATACTTTCTTACACTTTTTATTTAAAAAAAGAACGTTACTGCAGCTACTGAGAAAAGGTGTATTGAAAAAGGAGAAACGATGAGAGCAAAGATGATGATGATGGGGGTGAATGGATGCAATTCAGTGAGGAGACAGGCGGCTGGCAGCGAATCTGGTCCGGGTGGAAAGGAAAGCTCGTTTCACCACTGGGGAGACAGAGGAGTCAAGTTTTTCCTTGTTTTCCCTATTAATAGTTTAAATAAATACTCAGGTAAACAGAAAAACTGAAACTGGAATAAATAACCATTATGTGAATGTGCAGCTTCTTTATTTCTGGTATGGATTGTTTTCAAGTCTGGGTTTGCCCATATTACTGGCTCCTTTTAGACATCATGATATTAAAAACTTAGTTTAGTATGAAGATTACATTAAGTGTGCTTATTTGTTCTAAACTGTAAAGCGCTGTCTGCTATTATTTATTAGTTATAAGTCAGGAATGAACAGAGGTTTTGATTTTAGATGCATGTCCAAGTTTTATAATAAGCAGACTGTTCTACATTCCCTTTGGAGTTCCAAGAGTTTGATTAAATAATCTTGTTTTTTTAGTGATTCTGAAAGATTTACATATCAGAGAGTCTTCACAACTTGAAAAATCTTTAAATAACCGTCTTCTGTTGTTGGATGATTACAGACTTTTCTGTTTTCTTTCAGTTTGGGTCACCAATTGAACGGCACATGAAAGAAACCGCCTCATCCGTCTTTAGATGTAATTAGCTCACTTCTCATTTCTGGTCCTTCATGACAGCTTAACAAACTGCTAACATGCAAATACATCCGAGGTGGTGACTGATATTTAAAATCTCACTTTTTAATAATATTCCTGTTTTACTGAGACCAGCACTGGCTGCAGTTCTGAGTCTGGAGGCAGTAAAGCGAGAGTAATGAGAGGGATTTTTTTGGACGTCGACTCACTGTTACTCTGCCAGTGAGGTTTGTATGGAGACAGAAGGAAATTAACTGTATCAATGGAGAAAGTGTCCTGCTGCAGGTACAGGTGAGGTTTCAGTGAAAGGCACACAGAACAGGTCCAGTTCAGTTCATTTCCTCAGTAAAAGCAGAGCGCGAGAGACCCAGAGGGTACAGTTAGTGCAGCTACATCCTCAGTCTGTTTCCTTGAAAACATCCGCTCCATGAATTAGACATCTTATTTACCAAGTGCTCCCTCCAACTCAGTCCACTCCCTCTACTCCGCCCCTCCTCTTCTGGCCGTACACTGCTACCCCGCCCGTCTCACCCCTCTCCTCCACACCTACCCTCTTGCCGTACACCCAGAAAGGGGAAGGTTCTTTAAAGAGCTTTGGTTACCATGGCGGTTCTCTATAAAACCACTATGAGTCAAAGAGCCCTCTGATTTCTTAACGGAGGAAAAAAAATTTACAGATCAGAATAAATAAGCAACTGTGGTTCTGAACGTTATTTTTAGTCCACCAACTCTGAACACTTCAGTGGTTTTTGAAGTAGTTACATGTACCACTTGAAGATAAATAAACAGTTACCATACTCATCATCAGACACATTTTATCATACTCAAATGAAGTTTTTTATACTTTTCACATCAGTTATTGGGAAGCTAAGTAAGACGGTAAGGATGCATTTGTTTGTATCTCCATGTCTATGCACATTCCTGCCTCCTGTGTGTGTTCTGTATGGTGGCTGCTTAGATCAGCACTCAGCAGGTTAGTAGTGGGTACAGTTCTCTGACCGTAATTTGTCTGGTATCATAAATTGGCTGTGAACACGATTTCTTTTAGTCATTTTGAGTGTTATAACAACACTTTGATCCCCAACTCCCCAGCATTTGAAGCATCCCTGGGCAAGATTTTTAACCATTTATTGCCCATATGCATCCATCATACAGTGAAAGTGTTTGCATAACAGATCAAATGCACTTAAAATGCACAGAACAAAGTGCTGAACGAATGTGCACTTGAATGGGTGAATGCATGTTGTAATATAGAAAGTGTTTACGGTGCTCAGTAGGAGTAGAAAAGTAAATACTAGTTCAATTACCGTTTCACACACTTTACTATCAAGTAATGACACCCTTACTGTAACCCTCAGCTGAAAGCATGACATCCAGAACATACCTGAAGCCCTGTGCTGTTTAAGCTCAGCCCTGTATGTTTGCATACATACACTTCAGCCTTGAATTTTCTGGTGCGCAATGACATTGTCGGGAACAACAGCATAACTTCCAGCTAAGATTAATTATTATACGATGCTGGGACACTGAACATACAGCACATAAGTTCTTCCATGCGAACTTTAGAGCTAAACTCTTAATACTGGTGTGCATGATTCAGTTTAACATTTAGGTACAGCACTTATACTTTTTATTTAATTATTAAAAGTAACAAATTTAAACAATATTGGTGCTATGGAGGAGTGTTTTTTTATGAGTGGTCTCGTACACCTTTATATAAATGGATGTACTGTAGTATGGTATTACCTGTTGGTTTTCACTGGAGGTGATTTGTTTATGACCAACACCATCTTTCTTTGTGGAGACAAGGTTGCTCATTGTGCAGTATGTTTAACACAATAGCCCTCAGATTAGTAATGAAAAGATGATTCAAATGCATTTTATAATAAAACAAACACATTAAGACAGGAAAGGAACAAGATTTTCCCTCTCTTGAGCCCACTGTTGCAGATTCAGGACAACCATCACTACTAAAACTGCAATACATATAAGATTGAGCTATTTCTGTATGTCTGTGATTTAAGCACTTATTCATAATTTTAAATATTTTATGGATTTTTTCAAATCAGCAATCAAAAGGAATCATTTTGTATTTTAAAACGCTACCCATACCCATGTTCAGTTTGAACTTACAGTTCTAACTATCCATTAATTTTCTGTTGTTTATCCAGATCTGGGTCACAGTGGCAGCATTAAGCAGGAGACGCCAAGACCTCCCAGTCACCACCTATAGCACTTCCTGGTTCCTGACACACACACACAGATACACACCAAGGTGTTCCCAAGCTAGCCAAGAGATATAATCTATCCAGTATGTCCTGGGTCTGCCCTGGGGCCTACTGGTATGCCTCACAAAGAAGACATCAAAGAAGAATCCTGGTTAGATGCCTGAACCACCTCAACTGACTAACTGACTATTTTAAATGTGGATTTGTGGCCAGGACCAAGTTCCTCACCCTACCAGTAATAGCACTCTTCCACTTCCAGCTTGACTCGACTCAGTTTCGAACATTTTGCATTAATATCGGGTACCACCTAATGTGCACAGGGTCGCTATAGCAATGTATGTGACATAAACACCACAACAACAGAAGATGTCGAGGCGAGGTATACCCGCTGCGTGGTGTATGGCTTTTTATCAGATTCATAGACCACCTTTTTTGATTTGTTTTTTCAGAAATGGCAGATTCTATTTTCATGAATGAGATGCTCTCATGAGTCATCGAGTAAGGCCACTTACCAGTCGACTATAGTCTGTTGATGTCACATTTTTAGTTTACCTCAGATCGCAGATACTATAAAGCAGTACCTGGTACCAGGTACTACCACCTAACGGAAAACCCTAAGAATCGTGTCGAGTCGAGTTGAACCGAGGAGATCGAGTGGAAAAGAGGCCTTTGATTCAGGATTGACGCTTAATTTCTGCTCTTTATATAATATCTTTGCACAAAATTAAAAATACTTCTACAGGAGAGGTTTCAAGCTCATTTCACTTCATGGACCACCAGGAAAATGTCTGCATAATAATCATAGTAATGCTTTATTTATTAGGTCCACAAGAGAGGGTTGAGAATTGATAAGAATTTAGTGATTCAGCTGTAATTATCAATATCACTTATTTATTTTCATTGTGTTTTCACTGGCTCAGATTTGAGAGTCACCACCATCACTAAGCAGCATATCAAAGACTACATTTGTGCAAATTACGGGCATGCTGTGTGATCAAATGTTTGTGAATGTTGGAGGTATTGCCCCTCTTTGTTGTTATTACACATTTTTTTACACAGAAAACATTTCTTAAAAGTAATGCAATACATTACTTAATTACTCCCAGGAAAAAGTCATTACACTGCTCTTTGCACTACTAAGGATTACAGATTTCGCAGTAAGATGACATGAAATGTATTCTTTAATAATTAACATTTATAGGCTACAGTCCCACACATCAACACAAATCCCCGAGGACACACATATGATCTTTCTCTTGGTATTTCCATATGAACACAAACCTGACAACACAAAGCAAAGATGGAAACCAGCACAAAGAGACTTTGAAGCGATCACCACAGTACGTACTTCTACTTTAGAAACATGAATAGGTAGAAGCTGCAGCTTGTTACCTGTTAAAGGTCACGGTCTGGCTGCTTGGCTGGGGTCGGCGTTGAATCAGCTTTAACATCACTCTGGGTTCTTGGCTAGCTTAGCGTTAGCATGTTGTCTGTGCAGCTAGCAAAGAGTTCAAGCTGTGTTAGCAGCATAACACAGTTGTGTTGTTTCTGTCCTCGATGCAGTTTCCTCTTCACTATTGCGTTGTCATCCTTTTGTGCAGTAAAAATAAAATGTCACATCCACACTGCAAACTGCACCACTATTTACCTCCTCGCCCACACACGATGATTATATTGCACGTGCAAGTAAGCAGGATCGATATGCAAGGATTCCAAGGAATTGAACTATTGGGAACTGGTTCTCTACAAGAACCAGTTCTTTATTCCCAACCCTACGTATAGCTCTACAAATTTAACCATCCATTACTTAATGACCAACATGAGATGTTACCATTTCTGCAATACAGCATTATTCTGTTTTCCACATTCAGTAAGTCTGCTGTCATTATATGTGCAGTACAGTTGTACTTTGTGCATAGTGCATCCTAAAGAGCATGAACCCTGACGAGTAGAGTTCCTGAAAGAAAACCACAGTAGCTTTGCATGTCTTTAGGACTCCAACTATTTACCTAAAAATACCTTTCACTCCTGTGAGGTAAGCATCACCACACCAGGAATAACAGTGCATTTTATTGTAAAATACTGACTTATTAGTACATTGACTAAATACTAAGTTGTGTGAATTGGACGCTCTTGCAAGTTAGCTGTGGGCCCTGAACCGCATGTTTGGCACCCTTGTTCTGGAAGCAAATATTGCCACTCCGCAGTGATCTGGGCACTTATTTTGGTCTATTATTTTGAAGCATTATCTAAATTAAATTCTACCCTGATGTTGACCCACACATAAGCCGTACGTAACAACCACTGGTTGTTAAGCGAGGTTTTAAAAAGCTTCTTCGAGCAGGATTCTTGGAGTGACACGTCCCACCGAATGTCTCTCTCAATATCTCTGTTACGACAAACCCAGTGAGTTTTCACATTCCACTGGTTGATGTTTACATCCCTCCCTCCACTAACCTGGCAACCACGTGTGACATCATCCACTCTGTTACCACAGAACTCCAGACCATTCAAACACACATTTCTTGTACTTCTTGTATAAATTTACAACTTCCACTGTCTTGATCAACTCTTAAAAAGCAGTTTCCCTGCAGGGATTAATACCATTCCTCTGATTCTGTTTATTTAACCTGCTACGATTTCATGTTCTACACACAGACCTGCTGTGGCTCCTTCCTAAAGCCCTCTGGGGTTTTGATTGGTTGAAATGTCACCTTGATTACTTATGTTTCTCTCATTAAACAGTAACAGTCTAAAAATACCATGTTGCCTCCATAAATTCTTTTCAGCTCTTGCACATAGCAGGGCCCGTGTTGCAATTAAAGCACATTTAATTTTAGTCTCATCTGACATGCGAGTCCTACAAAGGTACCAGTGTTAGCTAGAGGCCAGAGAGAGCGGGAGAGAGACGGGCAGAAAGGGAACACATGGAGGTATTTATAGTGAAGAAAGTAGAGAGCAGAGGTGGAGTCGGCATCCGAGGCAAGAGTGACATAAGAGTGGCAAAGAGGTGAAGCTGAGGGAGTGCTGTGAGTTTAATATGTGTTTCTATTATTCTGCACAGACAGGAGAGCAGAGCTAAGATTGGAATGCAAAAACATAAATAAATAAAAGTATAAAAAGATGGGAAGTGTGAAAATCTTGGTCAATAAAAATAAAATCTATTCTGTCAGAGCGCTAAATTAATTTTCTGCTACAATAAAACTAATAAAATGCCTCTATAGTCAAATTGTTGGCTAAAAATCTATCTGAAAATCTAAAATGTAAAACACTGACTTAAACGTTTATAGCTTTACTTTCATTTTAGTGCTACATTGCTTCACACAGCAATAACAAATATCTAGAGTGACTCTGTAACATTCATGGTGGAAAACGTTTGTGTCTTACACTAGAATTGGTACTTTTCCTCGTTCTCCATCTAGTTTCTACCTTCCCTCCTTCGTTCCCTCTTTCTGTTCATTGTTCCATGTTCAGGTGCTGTGCCGCCGGGTGGTTAATGGTTAACCTTGGGCTCGGCCCTGGCGCAGAGCGAGGGGAGGAGGTGGCAGCTATGAAGAAACGGTGACATTTCACTGCCATTATTCATCCGTGCTTTGTTCCTGCTGTGCTCAGGAGTGTTTGCACTAGGATGGAGCGCAGGGTAGAGGGATGCCGAAATGGAGGGATGAATGGGGTAGGGTGTGGAGGGTGAAGAGGAGGGGGAAGGATAGGGGTGATTGGGGGTTTGCGAGGTGAAGAAGTCATGGGGTTAAAGTGTGAGACACCTATGAGGAGGGGATAAGAGAGACAAAGGCCTCTGTGTTTGGGCCTCACTATCTGTAACTTTTAATCCTCATGATCTCTTTTCTTTCCCTCTCATCTTGTGCTTTTTCATCATATTTTCTCTCTCAGTCATTCTTTCTCATTATTCCAGGCACACACATGCACAGGAGACACGCACACTCATATACATGCACATGCTCCTCTCAGCTGTTTACATGGCGTGTTTGCACAATATGGTGGCTGGGCGGGGGAGAACAGCTAAGGAGGGGCAGGGATGTTAACCTCAGGCAGGGATGTTCTCTCCTCTGTTTAAACGACCACAGGAAAGCTCATCAGCTGCAGCACTTTTATTGTTTTAGGATTGGCACAGACACAGCCTTCCTGACAGAACTTCGCAGTCACCCCGATGAGCCGGCGAGTGTTGTTGTGAAATGGATATGGGAGTGAAAACTATAAAACTGGAGTTATTGTTTCCATGGCCTATATCACATAAAACGAAACAGGGAACAAAAATTGTAAACCTGCAATACGGAAGAGCTTTAAACCTGCATTCTTTCTAATAGCAATCAGTAGGAAACTCCTCTGACTGAAAACAAGGCAAACGCTGCTATCATGACATCCCTCGTTTTTTGGACTCTCCATTTAGCTGAGAGGCTAGTTATCAGTCAAGGCTAGCCACCTTGAATAGCAAGCTGCATCCATAACTATATGGACTGACACACACACACAACACACACACCTGTTGATTAGTGCTGAATAACAGATTAATAAAGCACAGACCTCTTGGAACTGTGACTCCATTATTTAAATGGATGAGTTATTTAAAAAAAATGTTATGAAGTTATGAAGGAGTAAATTAACTTCACATATAAACAATTTTTTGCATCAGGCCGTAAACACATTACTTTAACACTGCAGATATGCGCTGTGATATGAGAGTATGTGGGGATACATTCACTTTATATGTTTGTGGAAATTGTTTCACATGACTTCACTCAGCTGGAGTTGATGCAAAGTGCTGCATTAAATTGTTCATCCTGAAATGGAGATGTAATTGGTTTGATTATCTCAGCCGGTGTGTACACCATAGCGTTTTTCCTGAGGCCTGTGTATTTTTGTATTTGTTTGCAATGGGAGTGGCATCTGTTTCACACCCTATTATAAAAACGGCAGCAACACCAGGGGCTGAAAGTTTCTTCGACACAGAGCGCCACCTATAACTTTTCTTTCCAATCGACAAGAGCTTTTTTTTTTACACTGTGCATAAAATGTAGCAGTCATGTCTAATACCAACCAACCGCCAGACTAATGACTGAAAAACAAAGCCTGTAAACATTTGATACAGAAGGTAACTATAAATGAACATTTCTGGGTGGTCCACTGGGAACTGTTTACGTTTAGAGGTCCTTTTGTGTAACAACCAACACGAACACTAAAGCGAAATTTATACCTTCCGCATCCGCGAGTCAGCTTGGCTCCCTGTGATGTAAACTTCGTCATTTGACAGTGAGCGCGAGGGTCTGAGCGGTCGCAAAAAACAAGCAGGCACGTGGATGTCCACGGAAAATTTACATTCCAATGCACCAACTGTGCATCCACCAAGTGCAGAGGACTTCAAGTGGAATTTAAAGAAGTGTAACTTCTTTGACTACTAAGCCATCAGGTCTCCAAAGTCTCCAATCTCTGCTTAAGGTGGCCTATTAGCCAACTGGCAACTGGCATAGAAAAGCTAACAACCAGCAGTCTTGAGCTTGTGTCGCTCCTCTCAATTTTAATACTACTCTAGATTTCACACAGTCAAACTCACTATTTACACCTCATACACTCATGCACACCAACACATGCACCCAACAGGCTGCTTGTAACACGGACAAGTGAGCCGTGTCTTGGTTGTCGTTGGCTGGTGATCTGGAGATGGGTTGACTGCATCCTGGAATCGCTGCTGACTCTGGGGGGCACCTCTGTCTCCGCACTTCAGAAGGTGGGGTGGATGTGGTAGGATGTGCTTCTTTGTGCAGTTTCTGTGTGTTTGTGAGATGAGTCTTGATGGGGAGGGGGTGGTATCTCCCTCCCTGCTGCTCCCCGTGGTCGCTGCTGCGTGTTAGCATGTGGCCTTACTGATTCCGATCTGCGTCGTTTGGTCTTTTATTTACTTGTAGTCAGCCTTAACATTTTCCTTTTCTGTTGCTGTGTCCTGATGCTCCAGATAGCTTGGAGGAAATGCTCACTAAGATTTTAGCAATTCTCCATATTTAAATTTTTAAAGCTGCTAGTCATGTATGACTCTACTGTCAACATCCTGCTATAATGTTTACATTTTTTTGTTTTTCCATTTTTTAATAGGACGGTTGCCACTGAAAGTTTCCTATTGTGAAGACCAAAGGTTAAGGAGCTAAATAAAAAACCACACAATGGCTTTCAAAGATAGTTGATAGTTCCATAAACAATAACTTTACCAGGTTGTCCAAGAGCTTTGAAAACCTTCCCTGATAATCTGCATCCAAATATAATATCCAAACATGATGCACATGGACTACAGAACACTCTTTAAACATTATAAATACATTTTTAACTTTTATATTCAGAAATATTCATACACCCTGCTGAATTGAGACTAATGCACCTAACAGCTGCACCTGAACACGTATGTCTGCATGTGAATCATTTCATGCATTGTGCATATAGGTGTGTGTGTCTACCTGTATACAGTGGGATATATTCTCTGTTAAATGGCTCACATGCGCACACACACACTTACGCAGTGTGTGCAGAACAATGGCTGGCTTTGAGAGAGGCAGGCTGACAGGAGGAGATGGGCTGGATCTATTGTCTGCTCTGTTTACTCACAGACTCACCTGGCACTGAACTAATAGCACCGGCTCTATCTGTCAGTGCTGTGGACGAGGGTCTCAGCCCACACACACACACACACACACACACACACACACACACACACACACACACACACACACACACACACACACAGATAAGAGAACCGAATTGGTGGGATACGCGTTAACTTTTGTCGGCATGAAATTAACACACGTGAACACAAGTAATGAATGATGACACAGTGATGTGTGAGGCATATATGTTGTGTGTTTTTTGTATGTAGTCACACCTGGGTGTCCTGAGAGGGTCTGGGTAAGAAGGGAGGGTTTATGAAGGAGAAAGAGGGGAGGGACAAAGGGGTGGGGCTCTTTCAGGTTTTTACTACTGTGCAAACACACTGCAAGCAGAGTTGATGGGTTTTGATGGGATCAGTTGGAAGCCTCACAGTGACCCTGCCCACACCCCACCCTTGTTTGATCGACAAGGGTGAGAGACGAGGGTTTTTGTGTGTCTGCATGTGTGTGTGTCTGAATTGTGGGGTTGTGATGTAGGAAAAATTCATGATGGTTGTAACTAAAAGCAATCAAAGATATTTCCACATGGCCTGATAAAGACACACACAAAAAGTAAAGCTGAAACTTTTTAGATTTAGGCCTTGATTAGTCTACTTTCCACATCCTCGAATTAGGCGGTGAGCGTTAGGGTCCGTGCGGACATCCTGGCCTGTTTTTTGTGACTGTGCAGACTCCTCCTTGGAGAATTTACATTACAATGCACCAACTATGCCACCACGCGCTCCAGGCAACGGACTTCAAAGAAGTATAACAGGAATGAGTAGTCGGCTGTGGTGTCTCCAGCTGTCCGTGTCCGTGTCCGCAACAGAGTATAATCAAGGCTTAACAAATCCCTTAAACAGACAAAAACACACTATATATCTCTGTGAGCACTGTCTGATTTCCCAATCCCCTCTGTGGCATTCACCAACACGCCTGGCACAGAAACAGTTGCAGTAAGGTGGTGCAGGGGTTAGCACTGTTGACTTCCATCAAGAAGGTTCCTGATTTGGATCCTGGCTGAGGCCTTTCTGTGTGGAGTTTGCATGCTCTCCCTGTGGCTGTGTGGGGTTCTCCAGGTAGCCCAGCTTCCTCTCACAGTAACAACAGGTTTACAAGTGATTTTAACTTGGCCACACTATCCCATCAACTGACTTAATTAATACAATAGAAATAGTATAAGAGCAGTGCAGCGAAACTGTGCTGTTTATGTATCCTGTTCAGTTTTTCTCTATTGTTAATCTAGTCAAATTAAAGCAGAGGATTTACATGTAAATAGTCCACGACTTTATTTTGAAATTTGTGTGCTAAAGCTTAGAGCCTGCAGTAAGTGTCCAAATACTTCAAACCTGGACTGTATCTTAAAAGCTGATCAGGGCATTGCATAAAGGCCTATTTCACAATGTGTCCTTTAATTTCACCTGTTCAGACCCATGTCAGAGTTTCCCTGGTTCACTCTCAGGTCTCAAGGCCTGTGCAGTGGAGAGCTGGGCCGACCTCGACTGATAAGCCATTTTTGTTGTTTTTCAGCTTGGGGCTTGGCTCTTTGCCAGCTGATAACAACAAGGGGCATACCTGCTGCATTAATGATTGGTTAGCCCTGCCTTCTGCCCTCACCCAGCTCCTTTATTTTAACATAATTCTTTATCATTCGGGCATTGAGCTGAAACTAAATCTTATCAAGTGAGAGGCTGAGATCTGTGCTTGCCAACAGTTTCCACTCTCGCTATTGCAATAAAATATGCCAAAGGAGCACATCAAACATATCTTGTCCTCTCTTTATAAGGAAATGTAAAGTGTCAACCTGCATGTACATCTGTGTGCAACTTCTCCAAATAAAGGGAAGCAATTTGAGGGAGAATCGTCCACGCAGGGAGCTTTGAACATACAGTAGTAGGCTACCGAGTTGAATCAAGCGAATCCTCATTGACATCAAACAGAGTTCAGTCGACAGTCACGCTGACAGGCTGTAATGGAGGCAGGGTCTTTATACATAATGGCAGCTGTTCACAGCACGTTGCACATCATTGCACAGCTAACTACCTGCAAGAGTGTGTGTAGTCGTGGACTTTCACAGTGCATGCTGTGTCAGCTCCATCCTCAGTTCTTAGACAGCGCTGGTTTAGCACTGCAGGCTGTGTTTTGGTGCAGGATGCAGCATGACCACAGCATGGTCAGACTTGAGCATCTTCCTGCCAGCGTGCAATGCTTTGGATTTTAGACTCATACTCCATACAGTGTACTGTATGTGATAGGGCAGCAATATGTTGGAATAACATGACATGGGGATATTCTTTGTCTATAATATCCTGTGTATCACAGCATTAAAAAAACAATGGGGATTGGAGCATCTTCTGAGAAAACAGCTGTATTTGACACCCCGGATGAGATGGGGATTTTCCTCTCACGCTGAGTGCAGAAAAACTTTTTTGTTTTTTTTTAATGTACACAACTAAACGTTTGTGCTTTTTAAAAAACCTGCAGCAGCAACTTACAGACTAGGCTGTAGCACCATGATGTTGCCTCAGCGGAACAGCCCGCCACTGACATTGATTGCTTTCCCATCTCAAAAGCAGTGGAATGAAAAGCACAGGATTTACCGAGATTCCACAACCAATTATTTCAGTTACACCTCATTTAATAACAAATATTAAAGGCTTGGAAGATGCACAACCTCTGTCAACAACATGTTATTTTCCAAACTTTTATTTGATGTGCTTTTAGTCAGTATGTTTTGAAGTGCATATAGATGGTAGACGAATCTGTGCTGATGAAGCGCGTGCCAGCAGATACCTGTGGGTTCATGGCAAAGGTGTATTCTTCTTCTTCTGTCAAGATTCAAACCTACTGTGAGTCAACCGGTTGATTGACTTGTGACCTTCATAATGAGCGACAAAACAAAGAATTATCTAACAACAGGAACTGTTCCTGACTTTGGGAAGTTTGGTGTCCTCGTTTTGTGCCTAAACTGTGTGTAAACATTACCTACAGTGAGGGAAAAAACAGAAGAACCCATAGAGACGCTTGTCAGACACTGCGATATAACAGTATTGTGTTTTGGTTAATTTGTCTACCTCCTCTCTCTCTCTGGCCCTTATCATACACACCTCCCACACTGTCATGCCTTTAACTAATACCCCTTGCTCTTCTTAGATATCATTGATATCAAACACCAGATTGAGATGAATGAGTCATCACTGCTCTGTCAGATCTGTGCTGCTGGCTATGACGGTGCAGTAAAAGCAAGAATTAAAACTGAAAATCAGTATTTAAAAAAGGAGAACAAAAGGAAAGAAAGTGACAACTTAAAAGTTAAAAATTTTTAACATTTTGCTGCTGATATTACACTTTTGTGGTCGAGCAGCACCTGAAACCTGAGTGCCGTAGGTCGGGCAGTGACCTAGGGGTTGTCTGGCCTGGATAAAAGGAAGTCCTGGTTAATGAGTAACAATGGTGGCGATGTGGCCTGGCGCTACAGGTGGGGTGGGTGGGGGTTGGCTAGGACGCACACTGATAAGGCAGGGTGAGTTTTAGTGGGTGGGGGCAGTGAATTAGAGCAGGAGAGAGAGACTGGAGCTTTGTTGTCTTTACGTTAATGGCACAACTATTGTTCTTTCTGATGTTTGTGTCAGTTAATTCAGGTAAGGATGTTCACGTCATGAGGGAAAAGAAACGGAGGTTGTAACTCTAGTAGCCATAACTACCAGGTGAGAAGCGCACATGCCTGAAATAACATCATTTGTACAGTAAGAACACACGACCAATACTCCCCCCAATAAAATACACTATTTTAAAATGTTAGAACAGTACAGCCTTCATTCTTAATTATAGTCTTACTGCAAGATGTTGGTTAATCATTTAAAACATCACAAAAATATTAAAAACTACCACAAGTTCACCTCTTTTTCATTGGTGCCTACTCGGGTCAGCTCAGCGCGGTTTTTAGGGTTTTCCATTAGGTCATAGTACCTGGGACCAGGTACTTTTTAGTACCTACTGGACCGAGGTTCCAAGCGATCCAAGGCTGTCCGAAAACTGCAGACTGCATGCCACCGATTGGCTAGCCAGTGGCGTTACTCAGTCACGAGTCACGGGAGCAGCAGCTTATACAACCTTTGTTGGTGGTGCTAGTGCTGCATACAAATGATGTCACGGGATGTCATTAAAACTGTTTTTGGATACTTTTATAATATATGTATGTTTTAAACCTTGGTTGTATGATGACACTTTTCATTTTATAACCAAAGAGAACCATCCAAATCTACAATAAGAATTTTTTAATACTGAAAACTTTCAAGTATTAAAGTGTGAAGTATGGAAGTATAACTACACTTTGAACCATGTAAATACTTCACAGTGTAGTTTTCTTGTACCTGTTTAAGCCACAAAATGTGTATAAAGTACACACACACACACACACATACATATATATATATATATATAAAACAGCCCCTGTGATGCCACCCATTGTGTCATGATGTCTTTCTTTGAAGTTCTCCATTTAAAGATTCTGAGGCCACTGTCTTGGTTTTTTTGAAAGCAGTTGTGACATGTGAGGAGTGAAAAATCAATATCACCACTGATAGAGTGGCAACTTTTCAGTCACATGGTAGCTCAACCCTAAAGCATTCCTTATTTTTTACACTAATAGAGTTCATAATGAAAGAGGCCGAGACCATAAACTCAAATCACCAAATCGAGTGAGAAGCAGGTTTATATTCTCAGACTTCTGTACAATCAAACTTCTAAAAGTCATCTAGAGTCCTCATGCTGGCTGCTTCTGCACTCGATTCCCTCTTGAGACACAGAAGTGACGACTACTTTATACTCAGAGCATACAGCAGCTTTACCACTGAGGAGTAGTAATGTTAGTACCAGTCATAGTACCACTAGATTACCTTAGAAGTATCAGTAGCAGAGGCAGTTGTACTATCGCTGTAGGTTATTGATCTAACAGTTGGGAAATTCCTGTTGCTTCTAAAATACCGTAAGTGACGTAACAGAGACACATGAGCGCACTGACCCTCTGCTGCTGTGGAAGTGGATGCCAGTTGAATCTACAGTCTTAGTAATCTGGTATCCCGGGCATTTTCCCGGTGGGCCGACGCGCTTTAGGGCCGATGGGCCTGTTTGAAGGGTCACTGCCCAACAGCACTAAAAGCACTGACAGCAGCCCATTCGTTTATTTTCATTTCTGACACTGTATGGCCCAATCAAATCTCTTAATACAACTGGCCCCTCCCCTACCTTCGCTGTGCACTCATAGAGCTTGTAGAAACAGTGTAGTGTGGAAGAAGTGGCAAAAAGGTAAAGCTGAAAAACTGAGAGAAACTAAACAGTAAATGTGTCAAATTACAGACATGTTGGCTGTCGAGGCTGCTGCACCGTGAACTGTAGTATCAGCAACAACTAGTAAGCAGGCCTCACAGTCACCAGCAAGCACCAGCTGTGGAGAAGTGAGAAAGGGACGAGGAAGGTGAAATTAAAGTGGTAAGAAAATAGATGGAGGGACAACATTAGGAAGTAAGAGATTCAAAGATTCAGCTCAAATGAATGGCTACTTTGACCATGAGCCACTGCTAATAAAGTGTAGCTTTTATTTATTGTCACATGCTGCAGTGCAACTAAGAATGAACCCAACAACATATGTGCATGCATGATATATATACATATATAAGATGGTGGGCCACCTGTAACAAAAATGCCAGGGCCGATTTTTTGTCCCAGTCCAGCCCTGGTCGTGGTGGTCATATATAAACAACAACAACGCTCTGTCTTTGGTTTAATTAAGGCATGATGTGCTCATTGATTATCAGAATGCTTTTAATTGAGTGAGCTGGAATGTGAAGTTGATTCACATTGATCGCTGTCAGACAGAGATGTTTAGAGAGTGCTGATAAGACCCCTGATACTGGCCTAAAAGAGGCTGCCATGACAACCACATATCACCTTTAACCTCAGCACTTCAGTTTTACTTCCTTGTTCTGGACAGCGAGACAGGAGGGAGACCGAAGTGAGATTAACATCAGGAATTTATTCAAGCTGTTTAAGCGCCAAAATATCAAGTCTGTAGCTGAAAATATGATATATGTGAGGCAAATTATTAACAGAGATGCACTGGTTACAAAAAAAGGACAGACCAGCATTGTTCACAGTGACCCTGGGTTATTACCCCTGCATGTAATGGTGCACCCATAAAGAAAGAGCTTCTTAGGTTAAAGTTTCACCTTCTTTTAACCTTCTGATTTAAGTTTTCCATCTTGTTACTTTTCACTTTTGAATAGATTTTCTTTAAAGCAAATCGTCCCCTCATTTCAAACCTTTGCTGAATGTTGTCATTTGAAACCCAAACTGCAGAATCTTCACCTGCTTAAAGGGTTCGACTCCCAGAGTGTGTTTTTCTTGTGTCTTAACTGAACAAAAGCGCGTTAAACACAACAATGCAGAGGAAATCCTTCACATTCACGGTAAGGGTGTAAAGTTTAGGGTCGGAAGCTTTAGGAGTCAAGCTAATGAGGACATAAAGATATGCTTCTGGATGTACCACCTCCCTCTTCTTCTTCTCCTTTCCTCTTCCCACACACAGACCTCATTCGATTGGACTGGGTAATCAGTTACCTCCTCTATCTGACCTGTACTACCAACGGGGCTGTTGCTAGTATGAGCATGCACAAACACATGCAACAGCCCCATAAGTCCACTTAAAAAGTTCAGTTGGCATTCACAGTAATGTGTATAAAGGTCATTTTTGTGTTAAAAATATTCCATAACAAAATCTGTCTTTAAAGCATCAAACCTTTGAAATCCACAGCAAATTACTCCTGTTGCTCCTTCATATTATCTCAGTCCTTTCTAAGATTTTACCACTTCTCGTTTGCAGACAAAAGGCTCGTACCCACTGCGTGCAGCTTTCTCCATTTATAACAACAAATCATGAATTATTGCAGCTAATACGAATATTTCCACTCAGTGTGCGTGATTCAAATCGACAACTTGGCCGATTTAGAGATTGAGCGGTCTGATATCTTTAGCAACGAAGATAACATCTTATCTCAACATCTTTTTATTTAAAATAAAAATGGTACAAACACTGCTTCCACTGCTGCAAACTGCTCTCTGCATTTATGAACAAACAAAGGAATGGCTCACCTCCAAATATCAGGAGCAAAACTAAACATATTGTAGCTGATCTCTTCATCTGGGTTTGTTTGTGAAGTGATGTCATCAAAGGCTGCATTCACACTGCAAACCTTGGTGCTCAGAGAAGTTAACGTGGAGGCCGCTCAGTGTTTACAGTTTCATTTTATAAGGCCATGTGCAGCAGAAGCAGCTGAGAGAAACTGATATTTCAATAAAGCAGTGGCTGTTACTGTGTATGGAGGTGAATGTGGAGGAAGAAGAAACCAGGAGCAGTGGGACTGTGATGGGAATGGCTTCACTGGAAGACATTTCAGCCCAAAGGGCTAAATTACAACCAGTTGTGTCTCATATACACCTCTTAATAGTACAGTAGCGGTATTTATTGATAGGACTGCTCTTTTTTTATCAGGATAATTCACCCTGCCAAGCTCAGGAATGAAAAACACTTGAAAGAGGTTAAAGTAATTTATGCTACAAATTCCCCCAAATCCCAATCTGATTGAGCACCTATGGAATGTCCTGGAAAAACCCAATCAGTAGAGGATCACATCTTTCAGCACTTACAGGACCTACTGCTAACATCTTGGCACCTGATTCCACGGTGCACCTTCAGAGTTCTCGTGGAGCCCTTGTCTCAGTGGGTCAGAGTTGTTCAGGCATGCAGCAGAGGCCCACACAAATGTGGGAAGATGTATGATTGTTAAGGCTGATTGGTGTGTCCTAAAGCTCCTTAACACCTCCACATATCTCCACCTTTAGTCAGGTTGAAATCTAGAAGATTAAGGAATGAAAAGCCCCAAACTAGATACAGACAATGTTTTTATCATTTCTGAGAGTATTACTGCCACCCCCCTCAGCTCACTATTTGGGTTATCTATCAGCCTTCACCTGTGACTGAACAGGCTGTTCTCTTGCCCCACTCACCCCCACCACTCTGACCATTGTCACCTATATCTCCCCCACATTCCCCCACCCCTGGTCATCAGGTCCGGCTCAGACAGACGTGGGTGGAGGATGAACAGAATGAACTGGCTTTCTGTCAAAATCAATTTTCTTGTTACTGCGTGTACTTTTTAATTCAGCCACCAAAGTCTTAGGCAGAACAAAAGTGTTCATACAAGGTAAAAAAGTGTAGAATAAAAAGGTTAAACGGTAAAAAAAACAAAAGAAGAAATATTTCATTTTTGTCCAGGCTGAACCTGCGTCTGTACGTGACTTTATCTGCAAATGAAGTGGGATTTGCTGACATTGCAACAGCCATTTCTGAGAATAATGCACAAGTATGTATAGTTTTTAGTCTGTTCATAAAATGTTATCGTGTTTCAGGAATTGAGCAACTCCAAGGAGTGTTTTTTTTAATGTGGCACATTGCACTGGGAGAGCTAGGTGTGGTTCAGGTAGAGTGCGTGCCGTTGTAACTCTATGTTTCTGAGGACTAGTTTTAACTTTTAGAACACCAGCATGAGACGTAAGGATATTTATTGTTGGTTCTAAAGGAGGCTTAAAAGCTTTAAAGCTTTATATTTATAACTGAATTCAAGTGATCTGGGTAGAGTGGGTACAGGAGATGTGTAGGGGTGAGATACCTGAGAAGCTTTTCTAACAGACAGTTGGGTGGCGACTGGTTTATAGCAGCATGAGCTGTCGTTCCGCTTCCTTCTGCACATCCTTTAACTGCACAGATGACTGGCTTTCCTCGTATCCTGGAAGCTGAAAGTCCGTGTGTGTGTGCGTGTGCGAGAGAGAGAGAAAGCACGCAAGAGAACAACAGATCAATGGTAGATGACTAATGAAGCAGAGTGCGTAGCGGGAAGCCATGAGTCAGTGTACATCAGGTACTAACCTGTGGGTGTGCACTAGCGTTACCTTAATAAGACCTTTATCATATAAACCTGCCCCCACAATGATCTATGGCCATTTGCACTGTGGGACAAAAACATGATCTTTATGTACCTGCAGGAGAAGATCGAGTTTAAATACTTCAATTAATAAGAGAGTTTTAGATTTTTAATCAATTTAACTTTATGTTCATGGTTCATTGAGTGTAGTTTGAGGGGCAAAAAACTACGTCTAGAATTGAAGAGACTTATTATTCCTTTTGGTATGTAGTATTTGAAGTAGTTCTTTGTAATTTTTGCAAATGATTTTTGAGTCAATTCAAATGTTCTGCTTTTGGCAGAACCTGACTAATGTTTAAACTGACACACGTCTTCCAAACAACACCAGTGCTAGCATTAAGAAATAGTTCTCTGGAGTTAGACCCGTAACGTGACCTGTAAACTCTAAACTGACAGTTGAACACACCTGAACACCGAGAGCAGCAGGTGACAATAACAAAGTAAGAAGTTAAGTGACGCAGTGATATTATTCACGCGTTTACTCCATCAGAAACTACCAGGCCAGCTTCCATGAAACTTTTTGGACAGGTGGAATATGGGCAGAGAATGAACCTGTTAAATTTTGGCGTTGATCCCGATTACTGTCTTTATCCTGCTTCTTATCACTGATCTCATCTTTTGCTCTGATACAGTCTCCAACACACACACACACACCTAAGCACATGCACACACACACACACAGTTGTGTCACAGTCTAACTGTAACTGTATGCAAAGCATTTAGAAACACTTGCAGGCAACTTTGAAAGACTGGCTACAAACAACCTGAAAACACAAATTTACTTTATTTGTGATTTTACGGTGAAGCATGAATACAAAATAACATTTCCACATATGCCAGTCCAAGTAAATATTTGGTGCAACATATAATAAACAGTAATAAATAGAATAAGCATGGGTCATAAATGAATTTGGATTATAAAGAAAGCATAATTAAAATGTAGTGGCAAATAAAATGCTCACATTAGAAGCAGAATAAAAACCTTGTGCGTAATAAAAGCCATCATAAAAAGCAAGTTTACATCTAGAAGTCACAGGTTATGGTTTTCTTGGTTTGGCAGATATTCACAGCCTTGTTGTCCTGGAGTGAATGCTCCTGTCCTCCCTGACCGCAGCAGAGCGAACAGGATGTGAGAACGATGGGAGGGATCATTTTTGATGGCTCGCCAGTAGCAATATTAAGGTCACAAACAACGCTTAATGCTCTCTGTCGTATCTGTTGACATGGTTACACTCGTACTGTCAGTAATTCTCCATGAATATAAAACAACCACACCTTCTCCGACCTCATATTCAGAGGAAAAGAAGGGCCATTGTTGTGCGAGACCTCAAACTGGAGTAAAAAGAAGCCAAATTAACTGGTTTATTTGTTGTTTGTTACTCCACAAATCCCCTGCTAATGTTTCTCTTTATTTTGTTTTCAGTATGAAAAATGACAGTTAATTCAATTTAACTGGGCTTGTACCTAAACTAGAAACTGGGGGAGGTGTAAAGTTTACATAAAGAGGAATATTTTTAAGTGTGACTTCTCAGTTTATCTATTTAAAAAACATGACTATGTTTGTTTATAATCACTTAAATTTTAATTGAGGTTTCTGATAAAGTTTGCTCAGTTATAATTAATCACTGTCTTCCTCCCGTCACCCTCAAACGGTCGCAGCTGATGGCTAACCCTCCCTGGCTCTGCCAGAGTTTTCTTCCTGTTAAAAGGGAGTTGTTCATTCCCACTTTTGCCAAAGTGCTGGCTCATAGTGTAAGTGACTCAAATTATTCAGTCATTGATATTGTTTTTAGAAGACAAAGAACAAGTTTTGGTGTAAGGGTAAGTGATTGCAGATTGTTTTCATAGTGTGGCGGCTGGGGTGCAGGACAGCTTTAAAAACTAAATCTAAACTCGAAAGTTTAGATTTTTTGTGATTAAATGCAGATATCAGTATCTTATTTGTTGATTATTATCAGCAGTAATAAAAATGGGGGTTTAAAAAGAAAAAGAAATGTAACAGACTGAAGAAACAGAATTCTGACGTTTGCTGAATGGAAAAATTTGCGTTCAAGTTTTTCCATCTGAAAAAGTGGTGACGCCACTAACATTAACACCAGCCGTTATCAACCTGCTGTGGTGATGTCAGTGTTTTTTATGGCCCCCACAGCCAGTAATAGCAGACCTGGGGCAGACTGCTCAGGAAAACAGGAGGGTTATTTGAATAATCTCACACAAGTCCCACAAAGGTGTGAAAACATTAGAAACAGAATCACTTGTTTTATTTGTGTAACTGAGTGAAGTTAGTGAGAAGACACCGGAATGCTTATTTTTATTTATTTATTTTTGCATCACCTGTTTTGCATCGTCATGCCTCACATGCAGAAGCGTGAATGGGCCCGGACGAGATACAGACATATACAACATAAAAAAGATTTGAATTGTCTGGGAGAATATGCAGCGCATTAAACCAACAAACTACTTTTGGATCCCATCAAGAGAATATTACCTTTTTAGAGGAAATGAAAGTGATTTAAGCAAAAAGCAGCAGAGCTACAATGATAAAATATCTGACGTGCTGTTAGTAATAAAGCTCAGAGCCACAACTCTTATGGAGAGTTAGTGACTCACCGCAATCAATCCTGGCGTAGTATTACACCACCACTGATACTCCAAAAGGAAAAAACCTCAGCAGTGTGTCAACGTCCCGCCGGCCTCACTTCTAGAGAATCAGGAAGTTAGAAAAGAAAATGTGGTGCTGTGTAGCCATCACATGAAGAGAATATGTGAAGCACTAACCAAGAATTCTACGAATGATTCAATGTTGAGCATGACTAATATCACCAAAACAAAGCAATAGCAGCAAAATTCATTCTCTTTGTTAATGAATATTAAAATAACAAGAAATGTAGAATCAGATAAACCAGCTTCGGTTGGATTAAACAGATAAAATGAGAAATTAGTGGGACAAATAAACATAACAAGACAAGGATCTAAAGAGATGAAGTTGTTCTCCAGAAGAGGAAAGCCCTTCACAGCGGAAGTGAAGCCGGTCAGTTTTTTATAACCTCGCCATAACTCTCTCTTCATTGTTGTAAAAAAATAAAACTGTCTGGGATTTTTCTGAGCCCATCTCCATGGTTACACTAAAGCACATTTATACATAACACACCTCAAGGCAGCCATAAGAACACTTAAATGCTAATCAATAGTAAAGCTGTTCTGTAGTGCAAACATCCACGTTGCTACAATTTAAGTAGGAACGCTGCAGCGAGGAGAGGAAAGGTGTGAGTGATAATCATGGAATTTTTTAGCTCTGGCCTCTTTCTTTCTTATCAAACAGCAGGTTTCACCGCTAACAAAAGAAAATATGACCATTCACCACTCCCTTTTTTTATGAACGCATAATCCCCTGTTTTTAATGGATCTTAATAGTCACTGTATTGTGAGCTGCCGGTGTAAATAAATTGCACTCTGTCCCTCTTCTCTCTACTGTTATCCAACCTGTTGCCTCCATCTGCAACCAGCGCTCATGTGTGAGGAGCAAAATGAAAGGCCAAAGTCTGTACCTACACTACAATGCCCCCTGTAGGATTATAAAAGAGAGAGACAAGGCAATGATGATTCTGTGATTCTATGCATGCAATTTTTACAAAGTTATGAAAGTAATTTTAATAATATTGCAAAATAGCTGCCCGATTAAGAGCACGGAGGTGTTTCGAGATGGCTGAGGCTTGCTTCTAGAAGAACTTTGCCAAGTGCCAAGTTAGGAAGCCAGCATGACTGAGGACAGGAAACACACAGGAAAAATAAACACACCACGTAATCCTCAGATGGTTTATGCTGTTAATTTTCATTTTTGTGTAGGTTTATCTCATTTTTATGGCTATGAATGAGGCCACATGTCTCAACACCAGATGTCATTGCTGAAGAGGTTTACTTTGCTTTCAGGCCAAAAGAGCTGGAATCTAAGAGCAATGCCCACAATGGATGGTGAATGGTGGATGAATTCAAATAACTGTCTTTGTGATGCCTGTGGGTTGCAGGAAATGTTACCACGGGCAACAACTGGCCTGCGGTTCACAGTTTGAGAACCCTGGAACGAAGGATTCACGTGTAGTTTGAGTGAGTGACGGAGGACAAGTTAACACTAAAACTCAAACCGCAGCAGAAGCCACAGTCAAATAAATGTGTTCATTTATTTGTTATTGTGGGAACACGGCAGAGAAATATACTGGAAACATGGCACTCAAAGAAATTCACCATTCATATGCTAAACCTGAGTATTAAATAATACATTAAAATACCTGCCAAAATAGGTACCCAGAGGCATTTCAAGATGGCCACCAAGTGGTGTACTTCTAGTTCTTCCAGAAGGGGTGAGATAAAACATTTGGCATGTGAAATCAATGCACTTCAAATTAAAAGATACAAAATATGTATTTGGGTTCACATCATTGTTTTATTCTGTCAGCAGAGAGAGACATGGGAACACTGCCGTGTAAAACTGTTAACCAGCCTCTTTATTTTGTGGCTGTGCAAACACCTTCAGGGCTTTGTCTGGAGTTTATTGTCACTGCTGCTCAAAACTGTGCGCAGCTGCATAGGAGCTAAGAAGAAACAAAGACAAGCATGCACACGTTTTACACTATTAGATATGCTGACAAAGCTGATAAACAAGAAGAAATGTATTAGTATTACCATTACAACTGAAACCATACATATAAAGTAACAAGAGATTTGGCTAGTTGGATTTATGTCAGCTGATGTGGGGATATTTTTGTTAATTTCATTTATGTTGCTATTTACCTCTTTTGGTGATGAAGAAAGAGGTTTTCATGCTTTCTTTTAAACACATATGCACTGCAGTGCACTTTATTCCATATCCTTAAGGCCAGATTACAATCACCAAGTAATCTAACATGCATGTCTTCAGAGCCTGAGCACCTGCAGGAGACCCATACAGAACAGAAGATCCAGGCCCAGAACACTCTGCCGTGAGGTGCCAGCCCAAACCATAGCCCCACACAAACTGAGGCACAACACATAAACATAAGCAGCTGACATCAGTAGATGTGACTAGTGCCGCACCAGTCATTGTGAAACACGGAAACTTTGCATAAGACAATAAAAAAGGATCAAGAACCCCCAATCTGTGCTATTTGTGAAGATATAGGGCTCAAACTAAATGAAAATGTGAAAAGTGCAATGATCTGTTCTCTCCTGCATAAAACTGAGGGGTCACAAGCTTAAGTCAAATATTGATAGCTTATCTCAGCTAGAAGTATGCAATACAGCATGTGACCTGATCCCTCAGTTAAAACTAAAGTCTGCAAAAACCACCTGTGTCAGAAGAGAAAAAGAACCGCAGTGCAACTGGCGGATGGATATGAGGAGATTAGCTTTTAGACCTCAGCTCACAAAATCATGCCTGCTTCTTATTTCGGCTTCTGCTGTAGAAGGTCAATCCCATTCCAGTATTTCATTACGTTTTTTTAAGGGGGTTAGCGTTTCTGTTTATTCGTTTTACCACCTGGTGGAGCTGCAAACCCTGTAACACTTCACCCAGTGGACAAACCTTTAATGTCCTTATAAAATCAGTTTCTTTAAACGTCCATCCTTCACTCAGGTAAGCGCTTTCTCTGTGTTATTTGCGCCATCTTGTGGCAAAAAGGGAGAATTACATTACAGTAAGGCCCATATAGTACGTCACGTGAAAACGCCACTCTAATTGGTTGGATTGCACGGATCACATGACCTGCTCACTCATGTAGCCAAAACGGGAGTGAAACAAAACAAGTGCTTTAAATGTGCTTCTCTTTTTGTATTTTCCGGCAACTAACAATGAATATTAACCGTAAATGCCACTGTACGTAAACTGCACATGTCGTCGTCGCTGTGTGATGGACTGTAACTAACCTGGACGCATAGTAGCAGGTGGGTTAAATGTTCTTTAGAGCTTCTAGCGAACTGTTTTTGTTTTGCATCGTCAGCGACTCTCCGTCGGCCGACTAACACAGATCCAGGCTACAGTGTTTGTTAGCAGTTTGGGAGTTTAAACAAAGACTTTTCCCTCATGGTAAATTAATAATTTGTGCTTTACTTAATGTGTAGTTTTTAATTTATTTGATCTTTGCCAAACTCCAGAGTGACCCACATTTAACTGCATTCATGTTTTAGCCTCCTGCTGGCTAACCACACTTGTGTTATCTAAGTTAAACGTCAGAAAATGATGTAGGTAGGTAATTTAGTGATTTAGCATTCCTTACACTCACTGACACACTCGCTACAACTTGAGCTAAAAATCGTGAGTCACTTCTTCCTCTCTGAGTTGTTTTCTCTAATTCTAATTCATTTGTTCCTCTGCACAGATGCACAAACTCTTCTTTGTCTACTGCTAACAGATGCAGTTTGAGCCAAGGGGGCTTTTGGGGTTTGCTTTATTAAGTACAGCTAAAATAATAAAATTAAATATGGTGCTATAACAGTATGACACTTAGAGCTAACCTGTAGTTTCAACATGTTCCAGACTCGAGTTTCTTATATTGATGTTCCAGCATTGTTCAGTGTGTCATGTCCCACAGACGGCGCAGGAGTTTGACACAAGTCCACTAAGATCACAGAGTGAGTCTGCTCAAAGCAACTCAAGGTTATTCTCTCTGTGATTCAGCTCCAAAATTTCACCCAGGACCTTCTGATTACTTCAAACTGGGAAACTGTAGTAGGTCAGAGGTTTCCCTGCTTCAGAACAGGTCTGGGTTGGTCATTATCAAAACAAAGAGTCTGTGTTACCTTAACAGAAGTTGATGCATTTTCATCAAAAGTTGTTGTTGTTTTTTTAAATCTATCATGGTCTTAGTGAGTTTCATTGTATGGAATTGACAAAATTTGGTTCATAAACTACAGTTTTTTTGTTCAGTTCAAAGCTATTATGCTTCTTCTAAGCCAGCAACTTGAAAAGGACTAAACAGTCTATTTGATTTGTCACTGAGAGCAGATGTGTGGATGTTTACTTGAACGTGAAAAGCAGTTTCTCTTTCTGTGGTTTGTTTAAGTGAAATTTAAAAAACTTCTGAACATCAATCGGGTCACCAGCAAAACTCGTAGTGTTCTTCTTGTGTTTCTTAGATGCATTTGGCCCTTAATCATGTTTTATTATTATATTTTCAACATGTCAAAGCTAGTAAAATTTACAATTTGATACAAACAAAACACTCAAAGACTCTTTGTGTAATGAAGTCAGGACCGTTTTGCTTTTAGCGTGTTAGCAATAATTAAACATTTAATTTCATTCGTCTGCTTTTTCTTAATTTAAGAAATTTCTTCATATGCTTAAAAAAAACAACGACAACAGCGTGTGAAACTAAAATATTAGTCATGTGTTCCTCTCTGATCAGAAATATGTCTGTAGCATGAAATGTGTTTCCTGTCTTTGAAATCATTTTTCAGGAAGAGCCGGTTACCTGAAATATGTCCTGTATGTTAAAGAGCTTGTTTCTGACTGCGCTTTATAAGGAGCGAAAACTTCCAGTGGCCTGAAGTGTATAAATGTGTTCAGTGTGTTATATTAAAAGTTCAAAATGATGCGGTCGTTTTAATTGACTTTGGAGCAATGTGTATTACAAACAAGCTATCAGCCATCACACTGTGCTGTAATGTAATAGCACTTTTCACCACATATGTAGTGGGAGTAGTAGAGAAATATCTTGGTGCAGGTCCGACAGCCTGTGTAGCAGTATGTCTGTGATAGACCAAAATGGACTCTACTTTCATAAAAACTTTCATAAGTGTGACTTGAAACATTTCCAAATATTTGTGCATGACTCAGAGCGAAAATGCTTTTGCTTCACAATGCCGTATCACATGCTTCTTTGACTCTTGTGACTTCCAGCTCAGTGATATCGCAATTTTACCAAGTCACGGCACTTCCTCTGTCTTTGATGTAGTCAGATCTTGTAAAGAAGCATCACATTCTCTCTTTATCAAGTTTTTGTGTTTAATCAGATTTGATTTCAGTACAAAATACACTAATCTAATCCTTAATCTCTGTACTCGTAAGTTTATGGGGGTCCTTTTTTCTAGCTGCTAGCTGTAAGCTCAGAGGCCCTGTCACCCTGCAGGCAGCTTTTCAGCAGCTGGAGCTGTCTTTGTGCTGGAGATGGTGCAGTTCATTCTGTGTATGTGGTGGTGAAAACACCTAGAACCTTCTCTTTGTTGAGTGTGTAAAGGACAAGCTGAGGTGTGTGTCCCACGTTTGGTTGTGTTTGAGACTGCTATGTTGTTGAAAACTACACTGCTACTTTAAGTTAATGAGAACCTCTTAAGTCAGATAGAAACTGTGCAGGTCTGTCCTTTCTCAAAGCCATGTACCATTAAATAGCATTAAATGAATATCTACTGCTGCTGGTGCTGTTTACAGATATCATTACAGCCAAAACTTGGAGTGAAATGTTTTTTAAACCGTGTAGGAAAGTTTCCTTGGGTGCAGCTTCGGGATTGGTTGAGTCGTCATGTGATTACCCCTGACACATGATGACTTGAAGTAACGTTTGTGTTTTGTTCCTCTTGTTTGGTCTCAGAGCTGCAGAGCAACATAGTGAATGTGAGCTGACAGGACGGAGCTCATTTCTTCCGTGAACATGAAGACCGGCATCCCGTACCACCAGGTAAAGTTCCTTTAATATCTGGGCTTCATCAGTGTACAAACATCTCAGTTTTTAATCATTTCCTGATGGGGTTTTAATATTTATTTAATTATTACTTAATTATTTATCACTTACCTTCACTGTATTCTTTTTTAAATGTTTGAAATCAAATGTCGCCCCTTTGATGTGAGATAAAGTGATTAATTATTTTGCAATCACTGGTCACTTTGTGCATAGAAAATTAAGTGGTCAGTTATAAAGCTGTGTGCAGTGGTCACGCTATAACGCGGTTCACCTTTCACGGCCTCGCTGTTTCGCAGAATTTTTTTGTGCATTTTTTTTTTGTTTTGTTTTTTAACAGCACATTGTGTTCTGCATCCTGATTGGCTTTGTCAATCAGGACGCATTGTCAAATCAATCTGGCGCCGTGTCTCCTGTACAGTACAGAATGCGTTCAGCTTGTCAAATTTACATAAATCTTTGATCGCCAGCAGTGTGACTCTGAAGTGCTGCACTGCATGCTTGTAAGTTTTCTCCCCAACAAACACAACAATCACTGTCAAAAGGACCCGGGGGTTCCTTCGGTTTTATTCTTTAATACTGGACTTATTTTTCGACCAAGGTTTGAACTTTGAGAGTTTAAACAAGAGAGAAAAGTGTGAAAATGTTCATGCCTGTCTGAGAAAAGTGTAAAAAGTGTGTAGTGACGGGTTTTACAGCCTTAAAACGTTTATAATAACAGTAGAAAATAAAATTGGCTACTTCGTGGATTTCACCTGTCACGGGTTATTTTTAGAACGTAACTCCCGCGATAAACGAGGGGCCGCTGTATAGTCGATGTTCTGTTTTGCTGTGAAAAATATCCAAAGCATCTTGTTGGGGTTTGCCCACGTCATTGTTTTTCCTGTAATGCTGTAGACGTGCCCAACGCTGGAAGTCAAGGATATTTTTAAATCATGTGAGGAAGTGAAGGATTGTGTTTCAGTAAATGCTGTTGCTTTAGATTTATATTGACTGTAACTGCTTAAATTAATGTTACTCATTTTTCAATGACAGCATTTGGTGAATGAGTGCCAGTTTAGGAAGCTGGCAGACATGTAACTCTTTTCCTTTGTATGTTCAGAGAATGGTGGTTTTTCCATGACTCTAGCGGGTGCTGTCAGTTAGTGAGGTGACAATTTTGACACCCTGGATGTTTGGTATGATAGAGGTTTATGGTTCAGTCTGGATTGAATGTTCTCACAGTGTCCTTGTGTGGTGGTTGTGTTTGTGTGTTAGCTGGAGGATGAGTCCCGGGGACAAGAATACAACAGGAGAACACAGGTGGTGAGTTAGAGCACTAACACACAAGTACACCTGAATTTTTACTCGTCAATTTAAATGTTAATAAATCGCACTGATTTTTCAGTTTATGTCAAATATAAAGACAGAGAAATAAACGTAACACTGAACAAGAGCTGCAGGTTCTAAGGACGTCTCCTCCTCCCTCCTCAGTATTACAGGGGTTTGATAGCTCTGGCCACTGGGGCTAGTGTGCTGCTGGTCATCATGGCGCTCTGTAACCTCCTGATACCGAGGCCCTCCTCTTCCTCTTCCCACCCTGTTCCCGACATCAGCCTCCGTCTGCCTAACATGGAGTCCTGCACAGATCCCTGCAGGTAAGTGTAATTTAGAAACCACCACCTGCGTATGCAGAAGAGTTCAACATCCAGGAAAACAAAAAGCTTTTTCAAACCTTATTTTATGACAAAACCAGCAAACTTTCTTACTTTTTATCAAATTTGACTGATGATTCTATCCATCCAGCTTCATACCAACAAAAGAAAACTACTTAAAGTGCAGATTCTTGATTATACATGAAACAGCATCTTCATTACTATCCATACTCTACCCAGCCTCTTCTATAACTCAGCTAAAGTTTAAAGCTTAGTTAAACTATCTGCTTGACATGAATTCATGTAATTGTGTAATGATGATGTCAGCTAGCTTTGGGATGGACTTTGTCAGTTGTCGTACCTTTTACATTCACCAAAAAAGCAATATAAAAAAATTCTTCTGAAGCTCTGGATCTTCTAAACTTCTGTTCTGAACATGTTGACCTTCTGTATTAAACATTTTTCTTGACGTTGGACGTTGAAGTAAAGACTCTCCCGCTCTTCTCTGTCTTCAGGATCATGTTGGTGGAGAGCATTCCCGAAGGCCTGGAGTTTAACTCCAGCACCACTCATCCATCCATCTTCCAGTCGTGGATGAATCTGATGAACGAGGCTCGCAGCAGTGTCGACATCGCCTCCTTCTATTGGACCCTCACCAACAAAGACACACACACTCATGAGCCGACAGCCAATCAGGTCAGCAGGAGTTGTCTACATTTTACTTTTTCTCTTTTCCTCTAACATTAAATTATGCTTAAGAGTTATTGATTATTAATTGATGAAAAGTGCTTATAATTGTGTCGATTGACCTTGGTCTAAAGCAGTTATCGTGAAACAACCAGATAACTGATCTGTGATTTTCTCGCCGTGTTCACAGGGTGAGGCTGTTCTGAAGAGGCTCGCTGAACTATCGGGGAATTTATCCATTCGTATTGCCGTCAACACACCGCAGGAGAAACAGCCACGGCATGACCTCAGGCTGCTCAACGACTCAGGTGACTCTTGGGTTCTTTTGAACGTCACACCTGCAGGGCTCAGACTGATCTGACAACTGTCTGAGTTATTATGAAATTAGTTTAATACACATATTGTGATGTCTCACTGTATGTGGGACATCATATGAAGTCTGTGAGCCTCTCATCGACACTTGTGTTTAGTTGGTTGGTTGTGATGGGAGTTTAGCTGGGACATTAACAATAACACTGGCATTGCAACATACAACTATGCATAAGCACCATTTTTTGTTTTTATTTCTTTGTTTTGGTTTTTTGTAGTGCATAAGACTGATAAACATTCTGATTTACCTTGGAGCAAAATGGATTATTCTGAGATACTGAGTATCCCTTTCTTCTGTCTCAAATCATCAATATGTTATGTTCATTTATCATTGTCCAGTATTGCTGTCCTGTGAGCAAAATGCTTCCAGCCCTCAGAATTGTTAGTTTTTATGAAATAAGTGTTCGTTTTGTGTGACTTTTAGGAGCCCATATTAGGACCGTAAACATGAAGGAGCTCACCACAGGCGTTCTTCACACCAAGTTCTGGGTTGTGGACAAGCAGCATATTTACATTGGCAGTGCCAACATGGACTGGAGGTCCCTCACACAGGTACACAAACACACAGACTCTCTCTCACTGTCATGTAAATGCTGTTAGAGGTGGATGCTCAGTACAGTCGATGTGTTTAAAGGTAAACAGAGTAAACTTATCAGTATATTTACTATTAAACAAGTTCTTTCTACTCTTGACTTGGTGTGACGTTAAAGAGAGTGGATGTCCCTCCACCTACCTCTGAATATGAGAACAGCAGCACTGCCCACCTGCCAATCAACCTTCTGTTTATCAGGGCATCCAATCAGAAGAAAGGTAGCCCAGACCTTATGTGGGACTTCCTCTTCAAAAGCTGAAAAAAGTCCACACACCCACTCCCAACAACCATTAACAATAGAAAAGAATCAAAAGTTCACCACGTTTGATTATGTTCCCTAATACACACATATATATATGTTAGGGTGACCAACCATCCTCTTTTCCCCGGACATGTCCACTTTTCACTTCTGTCCGGGGCGTCTGGGAGTTTTTCGAGATTGATGAAAATGTCCGGGTTTTCCTATAAGCCTACAGAGGACTCATATGTGTGATGTCATCCCCGAACTGCGAGTTGTTGTTCTGCACTCACAGACGGGACAGACAGCGCGCAGCAGCGTGCCTGATGATGTTTAAAAGATGCCAAAGCGCAACTGCAGCTTTTCAGACGAACTTCAAAAGAAATTTCCTTCGTACTGGTAATTTTTCTTATACAGATGAGGCCATATTTCTGTACCATTATTTAATTCCAGAGGTTTTTAAGTTATTTTTTTTTGCCCTTGTTGACTTGTAAAAGCCTATGTGACGTTTTTTGTTTCACCATTCATTAACCGCACAGTGAAGGCATCGTTTAAATATGTTCAAATTTCCTTTAAGCAAAGAGTATTATTAAAGTTCTTCATGACTGGGCCAAGTGTCCTCTTTTTTGGAAATCAAAATATGGTCACCCTGATACACACACACACACACACACACACACACACACACACACACACACACACACACATATATATATATATATATATATATATATATATATATATATATATATATATATATATATATATATATATATATATATATATATACACATATATATATATATATATATATATATACATATATACATATATATATATATACAACAAGAACAAGCTCTGTACAACATCCATAGAGGCTGGGGTCTATCACACCAGGCAAGACCCCAGGTGCAGGCTGTGTAAAGATGCCCCAGAGACAATCCAGCACATAACAGCAGGGTGCAAGATGCTAGCAGGCAAGGCATACATGGAACGCCATAACCAAGTGGCCGGCACAGTGTACAGGAACATCTGTGCCGAGTATAACCTGGAAGTCCCGAGGTCAAAATGGGAGACGCCCCAAGGGTGATGGAGAATGACCGAGCTAAGATCCTGTGGGACTTCCAGATACAGACGGACAAAATGGTGGTGGCTAACCAACCGGACATAGTGGTGGTAGACAAACAGGAGAAGGCGGCTGTAGTGATCGATGTAGCGGTTCCGAATGACAGCAATATCAGGAAGAAGGAACACGAGAAGCTGGAGAAATACCAAGGGCTCAGAGAAGAGCTCGAGAGGATGTGGAGGGTGAAGGTAACGGTGGTCCCCGTGGTAATCGGAGCACTAGGTGCGGTGACTCCCAAGCTAGGCGAGTGGCTCCAGCAGATCCCGGGAACAACATCGGAGATCTCTGTCCAGAAGAGCGCAGTCCTGGGAACAGCTAAGATACTGCAAGAGGACCCTCAAGCTCCCAGGCCTCTGGTAGAGGACCCGAGCTTGAAGGATAAACCCGCCTGCAGGGGCGTGATGGGTGTTGTTGTTTTTTTTTTTTGTTGTTGTGTAGATATATATATATATCTATATATATATATCTCAGCATGGTCTGTATATGCTCAAAAATCTATTATTTTATTTTATTTTATTTACATTAGCTTCACTTTCTTCACCAGCACTGGGTCTGTGCCCCACAATTTGTGAACTAGCGGCTTAATGGGAATGATGGGGAGGGGGTCTTAAAGTGGAAAGTAGTTTTTTTTCACACAGGATGAATTACGAGGCTCCACCAATAAGAATCATCTGAAGCTTCTCTAACAGGCCTGTAAACCTATAAACAGCGTAAGTTTCGGTAGTCCCGCCCAAATACTGACACTGACTCTGTCCCATTTCTTCTGCTTTCAAGAGGAAGTTTTTGTGTTGGTATAAAGTTTCAGTCACATGCTAAACTGTTTAGTCTACACTTGTTTAATGTGGGACCATCAATCTGGTAAACCACATCTCCCTTTTACATTTCTCAATCAGATTTTCGCTGAGGTGTCATGAGCTTTCATTCGCATCCTGTTTTTACAAGATTGCACTAAAGTCCCAGAACCGTATTTCTGATAAACTAATCAGAAAAGATACCGGCTTAATAGTAGGCCAAAGAAATGTAAACTGGGGCAGAAGTGAAGGAACAACATTTCTTATTTCCTCTTTGTTTTCTGCAGTTTTAAAAATGCAAAACTGGCAAAAAAGAATGTAAATAATGTTCTCTTGTTGGTCTCCAGGTGAAGGAGCTGGGTGTGGTGGTCTACAACTGCAGCTGTCTGGCAGCAGACCTCAGTAAGATCTTTGAAGCCTACTGGTTTCTGGGGGAGAGCAAGTCAATCCCATCACCTTGGCCAGAGAGGTTCTCCACCATGTACAACAAGGATACACCCCTCCAGCTGCCTCTTAACAACACGCCATCCAACGTCTATCTGTCGGTGAGCGGGATTTTCTTTTCATGTTGATTCATAAGAGCCAGTTAATCACCTCTAAGTAGTTTTAAGGTTTCATTTCTGACCATGTGGGAAATAACAGGTGTTTCTAGATGGTCACATCATGCAGAGAGGGAGGGACATTTTCAGCGATGTGCTTGTAAACATGCAATGTGCAACCACAATTTGTCACTTAACCACATACAGTTAAGTAGAAAATGTAAGAAAAAAACATCTTTACCCTTTTCTCACTCCTGTACAGTCTGCCATCAGTACTGAAAGAAGATGTGAGTGTTTGGTTTCTGTTACAGTCACAGAAATGGGCAGATATCAACACCTCTTTCAGGGCGATGCAGGGCCGGGGGTTTCCAGAGCTGTTCGAAAACAATGTTCAGCACAGAGTTTTGGTTTCTCTTACAGCACTCACGTTTCCAGGATTCAAGATTCAAAACCTTTTTACTTTACTTTAAAATGTAATGTTTTAAATACAGTCCCACTGAGGCTACTAAATCAACCTACAGTCCCACATAGCCGTACATTCATCCAGTTTTTGTAGTTTAGCATATTGTAGTTTTCTGTATTTTAAAAAATGTTTCTAAAATGAACTAACAATCCTTTTTTCTGCTGGATCAGAGTTCCCCTCCATCCTTATGTGCAGCCGGCAGGACTTCAGATCTTCAGTCCATCCTCAGTGTGGTGGAGGATGCTGAGAGCTTTGTCTACATCGCTGTCATGAACTACCTGCCCACCATGGAGTTTTCACATCCTAAAAGGTGCAGTTTTATTGATAGTTGTGAAATGTAACTACAGGAAAACAGTTGATCGTTGTTTTTGCTGATTAATTTAATTAGTGTGTTTTTCTTTTATGGTCCTACATCAACTCCAGTCAAGTCAATAAAAAACAAAAACCTCAATTATCATTAAATAAAACAGTAAAAGAAGTAAACATGAACATGTTTGCACAATAAAACATCAGGATATCCTGATCAAATCATCCTGAAAGGAAGTGAGAAACATTAAGTTTTTAACGTTGTGCTTGAACTGTGTGTGGCGCCCTCTGCAGGTACTGGGCGGACATTGACACGCAGCTGAGGCGAGTTGCATATGAGAAGCGGATTAAAGTGCGACTGCTGATCAGCTGCTGGAACAGCACACAGCCGGTCATGTTTTCTTTCCTGACGTCTCTGGCCTCAGTTTATGACCCCAAGAATAACCTCGACATCCAGGTGGTGAGTGGCTCTTATGGTCAAGCATCATCTCCCGCTGGGAAAGGAGGTTGTACGCTTTATGGCGCTTATTCTTAAGTAAAAACATTATCTTATGACTTTGTGTTTTCTTTATTTAGAGGCTCTTTGTGGTGCCTGCCACCCCCAAGCAGAAGGAGATTCCCTTTGCAAGAGTTAACCACAATAAGTACATGGTGACGGACAAGATAGCATACATAGGTGAGGCACACTTTTTTTTTGTTTACTAATAATTTTTTTTGTCTTTAAATCGTTAAGATGGTTTAAAGAGTGCACATAGAGAACTTGCTCGACCAATTTTAATGGCCCATTTTACAGTTACAATTAATCCCCCAAAACACAGAAAAATTTGATTTTCATGAGAAAATCAAATTGAGAAAATACAGATGAGAAAATACATCATGATACTGAACTTGAATACTTGTTGGAGGTGTTAAAAGCCAAGCTGATGGCTGCTTTTCTAAGCATGTCATTAGTCACACATACTTTATCATCATCTGTCCAATCAGTCATTCAGAAAAAAAAAGATCGTGTGCTTAAATATAATCTGTGGCTTTCTGTTTTCAGGTACATCCAACTGGTCAGGAGACTACTTTGTGAACACAGCTGGCTCAGCATTGGTTGTCAACCAGACGGCGTCACAGTCTGTTGAGTCAACTGTCCAATCACAGCTGAAGGCTGTCTTTGAGAGAGACTGGAACTCGGGCTACAGCACTCCTCTCACCCAGCACTCAAACCTCAAAGACTTCTGTTACGTTTAACAGACACACGTCAGTCATTGTTTCTGACTTCGACACAGCGCACTTTGATTTTAGTAGTGAAGTGTGAAATGCATGAAAATTGATCAGCTATAATGTGGAAACCCCTGAGCTTAAAATCAGCAACAGCCAACCTCTTAGCAGAGTGTTTGCTAGACTGCTGAGGTTTAGTGCCACACTCTTATTTCATCAGAAAAAAACGGAGAATATAGACAGTTTTTTTTTAAAGAGAGTCCAACATATGCTCCATATTTTGGGCTGGTTTTAAGTAACGTTGAAGCTGATCTGTTAGACAGCTAGATTTTATCCAAGCATCTTTGTCTGCCTTATGGTCTGTATGTTTTCACACCAGCATTCACATGGATACAAAAAACATATGAAACGGGCTAATACTGGCTGGAAATATTAAGCTCAACTTTCAACTACATTTGGCTGGTATCACAGTATTATAATATTCTGATGTACTTACAAACCCCAAGAGTTTGATTGCCAAAAATAGCACCAAAAAGAGTTGCTTTTCTTTATTCTTAAACTGGTACAGAGATGCCAATTTGAGGCCATATTGTTGTGCACTACAGAAAAATGCCAACAGAAGTTGGGAATATTCAGCTGAGCTCAGTGAGCTGTGAAATATGCCAACTGCAGGAAGTATTTAGGAATTTTTAGAGTTCATTACATGCACAGCATGGGCAAAGGTGTACGCAGGATTAGTTTGTAGATATTTGCAGATAAAGACGTTAACACGTCTCACATTATATTTGTCAGTGTGAGCAGGACCTCCTGCAACAATCTGTGGGTGAAGGTAGCGGTGTCCCTGATCTTCTCAGCTGCTGATTTCCTGACAGATTAAATGTAAATATATATTTAGATCAGTAAACATTCAGAGTGTGGTGAAGGTTTGCAGTCTTGTTTCCTTCCAGGTTACAGTCCACGTGTCTGTGCAGACACTGGTCATGCAGTGATGGGTCCAGTGGTTGTGTCTTTTTGTTCTGACACAGCCTGCATACAGAAGTGTTTTTCTTTTCTTCAGTGCCTCAAAGACTGCAGCCTTGAGTAATGAGGGGTAGCTGCAGTGAGTCAGTGTTATAGATTGATAACATAAATAATTCATTCAGCATATTAGTATTTCTTGAAGTGAGAGGAATAAAGTTTGTTTAGTCAGCGAATCCCTCACATCGATAGCTGCAAAGGTTTGTATGATCAGCAGCTTTTTGTACTGTCTTATATTGTATATACCAGGAAAACGTTATGATGGGATAAAAAAACATACACACAAATGCACACCATATCTACTGGTAAAGGTTTTCCAGCAGTATCTGAGCAAAGGAGTCAGACATGAATGTTTAACTTTCATCATGTGGTTTCTATCATGTACTCCCAATAGCTGTAGGGGGCGCTGTTTCAGCATTGGCGTCAGGTCAGTGGTGAACGTCATGTTTTCTGTCTCCTGCAGTGACTCGTGTAAAGGGATCGATTCAGTGAATCACAGCTTCAGCCTCAGTGGGAGTTTTCATCCCAGTTCATCTCAGGGAGTTTGAGTGCTTTTGTAATTTTCTGGAATTTAAAATAATTGATGCTGAACCAGGTTTCCTGTGCCTGTAAACAAGAAAATAATTTTAAAAAATCCTCTCTGGACTGCTTTGAAATAAGCAAATAAAATCTAAAGTCTGCAGTGGATCTAAGGGAAATAAAGTCTTTACTTTCCACTGTGTGGAGTAACTGAAACTATTAATTACATAGCTATGATAGCTGTCCTGGGGAGCAGGTTTACAGAGTCAGAGTTTAGACTGCTGCAGGAGTGACTTTGATAGGCTGTTGTAATGTTAGGCAGAGGATTATGTCACAATTTACTTTCCATTTGGCACATAAACTAGTTAATAACACACTGTGTAGTATCAAAAGCTTATCTTTTAACTTCAATAAAAACGTCTTTCATACCACGTGTCATTATTTGAATTACTCCAGTGCAAAATAGTTTTTTCACACACTTATCACAATTTGATCATTTGAAATAAATTTAATCCCCCTGTAATGTGTTAATTATGATTGGAGACATTGTTTACAGTGCTAGAAATATCAAACCTGTAGGAGAAATATCAAACTGAATTAGTTGCATGGATTGTAAACTCATCAAAAATGTTGGAAAACCCCAGTTTGTCAAAACACATATAGACTCGGGGCCAAATGAATTAGCTTAGGCAAGCTATAAAAAAAGGGAAGCACAACATTTTATTGCTTGCTCAAACAGCCCAAGTAATCTAAACTTAGTAACAGGAACTTCCTAGACATGTCTACGTACAAATGAAATTCTAAAGCACACAGCAAAGCCTCACTACCTGCCATTTAAAAGAATAAAAGCAATGCTATGAGTTAAGGTTGAGCTGCTCTACCTGAAGGCTCACATTTGTGATGCTGCAGTATCAGATTTCTAACACTGGTGGGCAGTGTTGGTGCAGTTTTGAGCCTTGTCCGATCTGTGAGATTACATTTCAGGATTCTGTTTTCAAATTTGTTTCTGATAGAAAGTCTAAACTAAAAAGTCTCATGACCAATGAAATCAAAGTTTACCAAAGGGGGATAACCTAGTGCTGCTTCTATATGATGGAAGTACTAAACTTTACTATGAAATAAAAGGAAATCCTAGTATCAGTGCTTTTTACAGCCTGTGTATTTTATGCTATGTTGTAGTTTTTGTTTTCATGTTTTGAAGTGAATCACAGTCCAGAGCAAAAACAACACTCGTTTCAGACTCAGAGGGTCCGGCTGTGCTCCAGTGGATCTGATTATGGGTGGGTTTAAATGACGGACTCGAACACACCCAGTCTCTGCTGACTGCAGACCAGGCTGATACGTGCTGTGTGATAAATACATACCTACTGAGTAGGTGGGTGGTTTTTAACTCAAATACACTACAAACACCAGTGTTGTGTGCAGTAAGATGATCCCTGTATTTTGAAATTAATTACAATGTTTTTAAATTAATATACATATACAATATACAGACATGTGAATACTACATGTCCTTGAAGAACAACCTTTTATGAACTTCACAAAACAGTCATTTTTAAATTGGAGGTATTTTGCTCAAAATTGGAGGATTTTCAATATACTGGAAAAACTGAAATTGTAATGACGTGAAATTTACAATATTATAATATTATAATATAATACTAGCCCCTCAATTTGCATTTGTGGGTCCTTTCAAAAATTGTTTCAAAACAACTATGCCAAATTACTTCTTTTGAAGATTATTCATAGCACCAAAACACTAAACTCACACAGTTTTCTCACACAGCTGAACTCAACATCTGCCGACTCATTTTAATGTTATTTTGCACTTGAACAACACGCCTGTAAGTCACAGGATCCAATGAGCTCTGCTTAAACCATCCTGAATTGATTTAACTGTCCTTGTTCTACGGGATATGCAATAAAAAAGGAGTCCTGCTGCTCTCTGTGCATTAAAATACAAATGCTTTATAAAACTATACAGCAGAGAAGTATCTGATGAGCCTTCAAAACTCTGATCAGTACATTTATTCTTCTTCAGGAATCATTTGATGGTGTCACCAGCACCTGAAACAGCATGTTCCCCCTCCTCGTGCCGTGGTCTGAATACCCGACAATAAACTGTATCCCTGATACATCATGCTGATACCTGTCTCTGCTCAAACCCACAAGAATAGTGGGTTGCAAAGCAGTGATCCTTATAAATATATCTAAACCCGAAACATATCCTCTTAGGTATCTGCAACATGTTGCTTCCCGGTGTGTAAACTATGCCGTCGTCAGTGGTCATGGAACGCAGCAGAGCCCAACCCAGGAGGTTATTTCCGTCCCTCGGCTAACTATCCAAAAACGCACAGTCTCCACCCATTCAGTGACCCATGAAGTGTGTCTGTGGTGGGAGAGGCAGCTTGGGTTTAGGTTCTCTGCGGACACTTGATGGAGCTGCTTAAAAATACTGAGTTCAGGTGTACCTGTGATGGGATGGGATTAAAAAAGATGTGCTCTAATTTAATGTTTGTGTCCTTAATCTTCGCTTTTTAAGGTTGGAAAAATAGATTTGTACCTCGAACGTTTCGAGGTACAAAGGCTTACAAACTTTATATCTTTATCTGTGGAGCACTTATCACTGCAGCATCAAGCTGCACCACCCACTAAATGCTGTTACGGAAAAGTCTCTGCTGCCAGGGGGCCACTTCAGTCTGTTTGTGCCAACCTCAGGACCACCCAAATTACTCTTTTACTATGCTGCACTGTGACAGATTTATATATTTTTCTCTTTTTGCTACTCTTTGTGCAGATGTTTCAGTGCCAAGGTGTTTGGACGTGCAGGGAACACTAACGTAATAACTATTGTGTGTGTGTGTGACATTTTGTTTTTATCTTGAGAATGACAATTAAACAACAGTATTTGCTCCTGAGTGGGAAGATGTCATCTGTACGTTAAATATTTATGCCCCAGATTGTTTGAGGTGACATTGATCTTGCTCTAAGTGTTTTCTGTGAAGATACTAAGCTGCTTTGGGAAATTAAAAACTGAGAAAAATCCATTATTAGAGGTTTGGTGATCCAGGTTTGTACTGCAGTATTTTATTTTAAAAAATGAATAAATGGAAGCTAAAAGGAGATGGAGAGAAAATCTGTAACCATGGTTTTTATAAAGGGAACAAGTATACGGTCAGAGAAGTATGTGAGGCTGGTGCAGGATATATATGAGGACATCAAGATAGTGGTGAGCTGTGCAGTAGGACTGACAGATGAGTTCAAAGAGGGAGTGGGATCATCAGAGATCAGCTCTGAGCACCCTCTTGTTTGGAGGCTGATAGATGAGCTCAGGCAGGAGTCTCTGTGGGCTATGATGTTTGCAGATGACGTTGTGATCTGTAGGGAGAGTGGGGAGAAGGTGAAGACAGCCTGGAGAGGTGGAGGTATGCACTGGAGAGAAGAGGCATAAAAGCAGAAGCAAGACAGAATAACTGTGTTAATGAGGGGAAGGCAAGAGGGAGGGTGAAGGTGCAAGAAACAGTAGTGAAGATGTCTTGATGCATTCTCAATCATCCAGGTAAGTAAATCTCCAAAGGTTGATTCTGTTCATCTGGACGTAACGGCTTTTAGACCCTTTTAAGCTTTGGATTTTACAGTGAACTGTGATGAACTTTGCTCTCTTAAATGTTGTCCCACCTAAAGTAAGACAGAAAAGAAGTTAAAGGGTAACGTGTCAAGACACCCTAGATGGAATTGGTAATTGATGAGATTGGCATGTCTTGGACACTGGGTTTAGGAAAGGAGCTGAGCTGAGAACCAACTGGTGGTGAGTTGGACCAAGGGGCAGGGAAAGATTCTTTACAGACCTTGTACGCTGGGATCATCTGAAAGAGGTCTCTGTCCCTGACATCTACAAGTCCCACATCGTCATCTCACCTGCAGTCCATGGACTTTGCTCCAAATGCCAATGAGGTCACACAACTATCAAGAACAAGTGAGCTTGTTAGGTAAAGACATGGAACCACCAAAGGGCAAGGATTAGGATGCCAGGAAACACCTGGACAGGGACTTGAACCCTGGACCCTCAGATTAAAAGTCTGATGCTCTTCCATCTGAGCTACCCAGGCTACAAAAGCCACGCGTTTGTCCTCTGGGCCACATACTTTCGTTCGTTTCTGTAACAATGTGAACTCTTATCCTCTCATTTTACTGTATGTACTGGTGAGGATTTGCAGTTAGATATTATTACATCATCATTTCAGACAAGAGCCAACGCAAGGATTTAATTCTAGGGGAAACATCGCTAGGCTGCATTATGAGGTGTGATCACCCAACGTACCAAGCCTGAGGTAAGTCAATCGTATAATGGCTGAGGACTGGGAGCGTCTGGAGGAGGAGGACCTTCTTCAAATCCCACCTCCACGTGATGGACGTTTGCAAGCTGCAACATCTGTGTTTGTTTTCTCATTTGATGGGAATGATCCACGTAGTTGTTGGCCGTATAATGAAGTCCTACCAACGAACCTACCAAGCCCCAGATGGGAACCAAAATAGCTTTGCCGAAACCCAGGATCGAACTAGGGTCCTTTAGATCTTCAGTCTAACGCTCTCCCAGCTGAGCTATTTCGGCACATTTTGCAATGGAAAGTGCTCAAAAATTGCATTCTAATGACCAGTCACGGCTACAGCTGGCCAAACTGCACTACAGCTGACCCACTGAGACAGTAAATCATGGGAACCAAATCATGGGATAAAATTTTACTTACTTACTTAAATCAATGTGAAATGAACTTTAAAACCCCAAAACACGCTGCGCCAAAAATTGGTCCACCCCAAGGATCGGGTCCCCCAACACAAACAGAGTAATATAGTGGATGCTGTTAAGAGTCAGGAGGATTGCCAGGATTTATACATCGGGAAACCAAATAACCTCTGGTGAAGCGGATGGCACAACACAGAAGAGCCACCTCATCAGGCCAGGACTCTGCAGTCTATTTACACCTACAGGCCAGTGGACACTCTTTCAATGATGAGGATGTAACATCCTGGACAGGGAGGAACGCTGGTTTGGCGCCGGAGTCAAGGAGGCCATTTACGTGAAGAGGAAAGACCATCTCTGAATCGAGGAGGGGGCCTAAGGGTACATCTTTCGCCATCTTACAATGCTGTGATTGCAGCCATTCCCCAACTCTCTGTGAACGGTACTCATGGCCATTGATCAGTGGGCCTTGATCAATGGTCATGAGAATTTGCATGATGAAGGAACCTCCCAGCTCATTGTTCCTTCAGTGGGCTGGTTTCAGTCATTATGCAAATGTCCTGTTTATAAGGTTTGGGGAAACCTGCAGTCAGCTGAGACTGAAGAAGTCACTTGGATGAGTGACGAAACGTTTCTCCCACAAAACGCTACGTCCAGATGAACAGAATCAACCTTTTGGGATTTACTTATGGTTACTTGGATGAACCATCCAAAGAGACAGATGTAGTACAACAGAGGTGAAGAAGAGAGGGTGGACAGGGTATAGTGGGTGGAGATGAGTCTCAGGGCAAAGTAGAGTTGGAGATGCTCAGATTATCATTTGGAGTTACCAGAATGGACAAGATTAGAAATGAAAACATCAGAGGGGCAACTCAGACTGAGCACCGGGATACAAAGTCAGAGAGACACGGCTGAGATGGTTTGGACATGTGCAGACGAGGAATAGTGGATATACTGGGCAAAGGATGTTGAAGGTGGAGCTTTCAGGTGAGAGGAAAAGAGGAAGATCACAGAAGAGACTCACTGATGTAGTGAAGAAGACATGCAGATGTTTGTTGTGACTGAGGAGGGTGCAGGGCAGGGTGAGATAGAGGCAGAGATTTTTAATTACTTCCTCGAAAAGCTTTATTGTGATGTTTGAATGCTGAAGTCATTGTTAATTCCCGTGGAGATAAGTGTGATTAAAGCTGATTAAATCATTAAAACTAAATGTGTGTAATTTATAGGCATTGTGAACTAACCACAGGAGCAATTGCAGAAGCAAATACAGTGTGAGAGGAGAATAAATGGCGTGCATTTGTGAGTAAATGCCTTCTGCCTATACAAAGCGAGAGCATCAGAGAGGAGGAGTGGTGTGGGAAAACTTTAGATGGCTGGATACCTGGCACGTAGCAGCTTTCTGAATTAACTGCAAAGGTCTGCAGGTCCCCCTACCTCGGGTTATAGAGGAAAAATGATGGCAGTGGGGTAATGCTGCAGTGAAAGTGTAAGCAGGCGTGTCTAAACTGGAGAAGGGATTCTAGAGGACGATCAGTGACCGTACTGGTTTATTTTATAGGATGTCCACCTCTGATTGAATAGGCTTCAAATAAGGCAACACGCAAATGGGAAGAGGGAACAGCAATACCAGCATGTGGGACTGTGAGCAACAGGCGTGGCTGTATTTTCTGGTGTTGTCAATACCTTAACTAGAGCAAGAAAGTGCAGGGAGAAATTTCCACGATCTGCCACCACCTCCGCTCTCTCGCTGAGTGGAAACAGTCTGAAAGAGTAGGTTGAAGGGTCAGAGGCTCACATGGTACTCACTTAGAAGAAGATTGTCATTTGAAGAGGAGTCAGACGTTTGAAAGAGTCTGACTCCTTTCTTTGTTCTAGCCTTCATTCACCCGTCTTGGAGGATATGCTGCATGCATGTCATGTCAGAGTGACTAATTACTTGTTTTCTACTTCCAATTAGCAATCATGTCAATGTCCAACTGGGAAAATCATATTTTCTAAGGCTCCAAGGTAACAAAAAGAACTGAGTATGAGCAACAGCAAGATAACATCAGCCAAAGTCTGTGGTTCAAAATAACACTTTCTCCTATATCTCGTATATTCTCTTATATCTTATTAGTTTTAAAATCACAACATAGCCGCCCAATTTATGTTAATTTACATGACATAGTGAACATTTGTATCTTTATTTAGCTTTCATGTTTATTGATAAAATGGACTGGAAAAATCACCACTAGTACTTGCTAACACAAGTAAATGTATAGAAATCCTTTCATGGGATGTGGAAATTGCACTCTGCGTGCCAGGAGTGCAGGCCCAACTCTGGAGCTATCATTATGATTAAAGGCTAAGCCCAGACTCACACTGGCAGGTGAACACCATTAAGTCTTATACCATATCTAAAATCTTGTACTTTTGTACTTAAATGTGCTATTTTGAGGCTTCAGTATGTTCAAACCAACAAGTACAGCTACAAGAACTGCACTACGAATACCCGGGTGATGCACTAATAACAGTCAAAATGTTGGCCCCCCGAAAACTTGTAACCTTAAACGATAACCACTGACTATACAGTGGAGGTGGAGCAACGACCAACGAATTTTCATCCAGTAGCGTATCAGCTGCACAATTCTAACATTACTGAATCATTGCAGAAATGAATCCAGTGGCTCTAACTAAGTACTTTTACTATCTCTGTGTCTCATTTTCAGCCGGTCAGGTTTCACAGCAGGACTGGGAGAGGAAAACTATCTTTCTGAGTATCTGAATAGTCCCTTCTCCTCATCCCTGCATGCCTTTGAATGTAATCAAGTGATTTAGATCATTTCTCAAATCTCTTCAGTGTGATTGGACTAATTCAGTTGGTCATTAATGGGTCTGGAAAGCTGACACCAAGCCGTTTCAGTGCGTCTCTTGTGTGATTCATTAAAGGTCTTTAACTCGTACAGGATACTTTGCTGAAGCACTAAAATGGATTGCCAAAACATGTTTTGCAAGATGGGCTTCTTGAAGAACGCCTCTTCAGAAAATCTGTCACAGTTCCCACATGGTGATGCTGGCAATAGCTCAGTGTAAAATAAAATCTTTTTTACTTAAGTAAAAGTTAAAGATGACAACCAGATGGATTTCAATGTCAAATTTTAATTAGTTTAGCTAATTTAGAATCAATTACCTCCACAATTACCCAGCAACTTTCCATTTTAAATCTTTTTCCACCCTGACAGAACAAATGTGAAGGATAGATGGACAGCAATGAGAAAAAAGCGAGGATGAGGGAGGAATGATGCTACCATCTAGCAGTTCTATGAAACTGTATGTACAGGATTTTGCTTTGAGAATAATGCTATCGTCTTACATCGTAAGTGTTAGGATAATGTTGTTTAGATCAAAAACAAACCTGTTTAAATTCAAAGACATTGAAATGATTGGAAGGCACCTTTTGGTCATTTTTAGCATTAACCTGCCTTTACATGTAGTCACTTCTGGTTTAGCCTGTGTCAGTCTTTTCAGGAATTTTCTTGTGGTCACCTCACAGCTGATATTTACATCTTCTTTATCTGCCCGTGTGTTTCCTCCAGTTCCCCATCTTTTTTACACAGTCTAAAGACTTACATGTGAGAATAACTGATAATTATAAGTGAGAATAACTGATAATTATAAAGTTGGTCATGAGTGTTGCCGAGTGGATCTCGTTATGTCACTGGTGGTGGTCAGAGGGCCCGTGGCGAGTGTCCGAGCTGGTCAACCTGTCCATGCTTGCCATTTGTGAATGTGTGCGTGAATGGGTGAATGACTGGATATGTAAAGCGCTCCATCTATTCTATAGGCCATTCCATTTATTCATTTTCTTCAATTCAAATTGTATTTATACAGCGCCAAATCATAACAACAGTCACATCAAGGCACTTTATATTGTAAGGTAGACGCTACAATAATACATACAGAGAACACCCAACAATCATATGACCCCCTATGAGCAAGCACTTTGGCGACAGTGGGAAGGAAAAACTCCCTTTTAACAGGAAGAAACCTCCAGCAGAACCAGGCTCAGGGAGGGGCGGGGCCATCTGCTGCGACCAGTTGGGGTGAGATACAGTCTTTGATTTTTTTTTTTACATTCATATACATATTCCTTTCAGCGCTCTTCTGCATTTTCTTAGCCATTCATTCAGCCATCGTTCCATCCTTTCATCATTTTCTTCTACTTTATATAATTTAGTGTGACGGGATGCTGGAGCCTATGCCAGGCAGGTACACCCTAGACAGGTTTCCAGTCTATTCAAGAGCCAACACATAGAGGACAATAATACACATTCATATACCCAATTTAGAATCCCAAATTAGCCTTTGGTATGTGGGTGGAAGCTGGAGTACATGGAGAGAACCCATACAGGTTCAGGTAGGACATGCAACCCAGCTATCAGGTGGATTCAAACCAGGAACACTCTCTTTGTGAGAAGAAGCTTAATTTCAATTTCTAGCTATCTTAAGTTAAAACCAAGAGGACTTATATAAAGAAAAAAAGAGCCGGGAGAGCATCATGAGTGGCAAAAAGTGCCAGCCTTCCCAGGTTAACACAAGCTTGCCTTTTTCCATACCTTATCAGGTGTTAACAGCAATCAGTTAAGTAAACACTTAAAGACTCTTGCAGCACCACTGCAGGCGCTGCAGAGGGCAATAACAGGAAATACCCCACTTTGACCTTCTGGCTGTGTTTGTGGCTGATACAGGAGCATTTGGAGTCACAAATGCCAGAGAATCATGCAGACTTATATACCTGCAAAATGCAACTGGATGCAGTAATTGTATTTCTGGCATGTGACAGAATACATAATCGGCATTTTATGCATTCTGGTATGCTAAATAGTATGGTAGCATTATTATTGGAGCACATTCTATAAGATATGTCAGAAAAACAACCACAAACACCCAGTTTGGTTCATAAATTGTTGGACTTTTCGCTTTGTGTCCTTACAATATCAACAACCTTGAGGCAATTTCTTTGTGAATAGACACTGTGCGCATAAAACTGAATTGGACTGAACTAAATAACAGTGCTCTGGTTTCTTTGTGTTATTATTCCTCTTCTGACAGCAGCAGACAATAAGGATTCATGGCTCAAAACAAATGATTCCTCTGCCTGAATGGTGGGAAAGCAAAGGAGTGCTGTCAGTGGAATTCTTAAGATTAAAGAGCTGAGCTGTGAGTAGGCATCGGGAGGAGAAAACCTGTGTGATCCTTCTGAGTCGCTTTCGGTTAAACCCACAGGATTCTCAGCTTTGTGTGAAGTCAAAGTGTGTGTGCACACTACTCCATCCTCGATGACTCAGCTCTCGACTGCTCTGCACTTTGTAGGGATTAACCGAGGCATGTGGCAGACAAACGTTGTTTCTAATGAGTACGGAAACTGCATTTATCACCCTGAAAGCTGACGAAGCATTGCATACTCTCTGCGAGGCAGAAATCACAATTTTCTTAAATTGCAGTCGACCACCTTTCAAAAAGAAGCACTCAACCAAAAAATTGTTTAAAGTAGTGAATAAAATTAGACTTTGTACGGTAAAGTGACTGAGGGGGGTGCATTTGAAAAATGTATTATAAAATACATAGAGTAGCTCAGGTGTCTTTCTCTTTGTCCAAACTGGGATGGGGATCAAATTTGGTACATTTGTCCTTTTATTTCTGCCACCGTTGTCCTTAGTATTTAAGTATCTCCTTGGTGTAGTGGTTGACACATTTACCTCACATGTAAATGAAACTGGGAGGAGACACAGAACACTCAGATGGTCAAAGCTGTGATGACCTCCGCCAAAAGTATGCATGATAATTATGGGATCAATACTGGTAAAAACCTGAGAAAAATTAGAGCTTCAATCATTTCAGTGGATTCTACAAAGGAGTTCTGGTTTAGATTCAAGAAATGTTCTCAAGCAGCTCAATCAATCCACAGCAGGAGAATAGGGGCTGGTTTCTTGTTGAAGGAGTGATTTTCAAATTGGGTTGGGGGAGCTCGTACTAGATAAGTTCAGACAGTATTCTTCGTTGTACTTGACAGTTGTGCAGCACACACTCGTGCCAGTGGTACATATAAAAAGCAATAAAGTGTGTCGTGCAGCCAGCACAGTATATGCAAGAAAACCTGACTTAGAAAAACTTTAAAATCACACATATGGATAGATTGTAGATCACTTTAACATTAAGTCTGAAGTTGAGATGAAGAAGAAACATAGCTTCTCTTCTTGAGCTCACGATACATCATCAATATGAAATACCCTCAAGCAGCAGGAGCCTGCAGTGCTGCAGCCAGGGAGCTGGAGAAGGCTCAGACTGAGTAATGATCTTCCCCTGATTAGTCAGAGGCCGGGCAGGACTGTACAATAAGCAGGAGACAGGAGAGACGGTGGAGAGAGGTAATGACTTGGCCTAGAAACAATGTTTGGACTAACAGGCTCCACAGATGAGGAGCCACTACAGACAAAAGCATAGCTTCTTGTTCTTTGCAAGAATTTCATCACGAGTCTCACAGGTTGAATCAACAACTGCTTCAGTGAGAGATGGTCTCTGTGGAAGGAGACAATGCTGCTCTCACTTTCAGTCAGAAAAGAAAAAAGAATGCTTGCACTTTCTTAATAGGAGACACAAAATTGATTAATATTACTAAAGAGTGAGTGAGGAAGGAATCAGGAGCAGCTTAATAGCTTAACAGTTGTTCATTAGTGCTTTCCTAATAACTTGCAGTCCATAGCCAGAGGTTAAAGTGGGCCGGAATGGCATTCTGGCACTTTCAGTGAATGTTCTAATTCATTTTAGATTCACTAATAAGGTGTTAGAGCTGTACATGATGTGTTGCTGAAGTCATCTGGATGTTTCTTTATCTATTTTTTAAGGAAATTAAATAATGATAATTCATGTTATTCAGAGTTTATACTAGACTCTAAGTGCAGGTTAAACTGGATAGTTTGCAGTGTTGTGTTCCAGATTACAGTGAGAGACTATGTTGGACCCGTGCAGGGCACACTTTGGTATCTTTGGTACTGCGAAGCACCAGGGACATTATAAGAGAGAGAGACAGGGCACTCAATTCTGAATTAACATTTATGAGAAAATTTTGGATAGAAAGTAAATGGGGGAACTATCAGAGGGGAAGCTTTTAAAACCTTGCAAAGTCAGCAAACTTTTTGGCAATCTGTATCAGATTTGACTGAATATTCTGTGCATGGCATTTTTATGTGTAGTTGAACTTTGAAGTGAAAGATAATGCTTCAAAATAACTGTAACTATAAGCCATCGGATGTGTTTCGATATAGCTGACAAGTAAAGAGACTTACTTCTAGTAAGTCATCATTTTGAATATAAGTTTATCATCCACTTTTCAGCTTTAATGGCACATTTGAACTCCGCCTATGTAGCTTTTCCCACCTCCCAAATCCCACTAACTCTTGTCTGTAGCTGGTTGTACTAGGAAATATTGATTTCTGATAATAACAGTTTACTAAAGAATGAGCTGGAACACATTATGTTAGTATCAAAAGTAGTTTATAATTATCTATAAGTCAATCTAACTCATTTTCTTTGTGAGTTTTTACCTCTGATCTAAACACATTCACTCCTCTACAATTCTCTTTGTGTCACCTTAAGCATCAATATGAGTAGTTACACATATATGCAATGGCTTTTGATGTTAATAATGTTCCTGTTTTATTTCATACTGCTTTCAATTTCCCTTCCTTGCTATGGTAGTGTTCCCTCCTTCTGCACCACCTGCTCCCAATCAGTTAATCCCTCTCCCCAGTAAACATTCTCCCCTCTGTGTTTCCCTGTCACTGACCAGATTGGCTTGTTACAACCAGATGTCAAGGATTTCAGCAGTTTCTTGAGTTTCCATGTTTTTTGGGGCATACTTTTTTGTTTATTTTTGCTTCATTGTGTTCTCTGCATAAATAACCTTCTGCCTGTTTTGTTCTCTGTCCATCAGCTGGTTAGTTTGCCACCCGACCACCATGAACTTTGGATTTAAGATTTGGATTTTATAATGGTCTCCTGTGTCCTGTGTATCATTTGTCATTACAAGACATTCTGAGGACATCTTCCCAATTACCTTCTATTTATCTGTCCTCTTAAGAAAATAAAGCTAGTATTGGTACATACATATACAAAAGAGTGCTATTACAAAGTTAAGAAATAAACCCATCACCCGCTTATATACATGTGCAGTATGCAATAACTACCTTTAGCTTTTAAGTGAGTTTCCTGACCACTCCGTAATGAACTGCTATAAGCAGAGGTCATGTTGTCCGACTGACTGTGTGTCGTTGTGTCTGACTGGTATCCAGTGTCCAGCCCCTCTAAGCCCAGTAACAAGGCCCTGCTGGGCCACAACTAAAGCCTCCAGCACCACAAACAATGGAGCAGGGCTTTATGATGGGTCGAAGCAAACTGCTGACTGTCCACTAGTGCTAATACAGCCCTATTCTGTCTTATCTCAGTGGTGTCACTCTTACTTCACAAACACACACACACACACACTCACACATATGTGGATATTCAACATCTATTTCCCATCTTTGCAGTGGTTTGCAGAAGAAAAAGAAATTTTAGCCATCGTTACGTTTATAAGTACATACGCTAAGATGGCCCCTCTATACTCCTTTAGCTCTATTCACCATCTACTATCTATCCATTTACCATCCATCCATAGATTCATCCATCCATCTATGCACCCATCCATCCATCCATCCATCTCCCAGCCCTCAGACCTCTCCACCCTCTCTCACTTGCTCTCTTTCTGTTTGTGATCGATGCCAAGCGTGTAGCTCAGTCTCCCTCGGGCCCAAACAGTCAAACCGACCCCTGGATCAGCTCCAACATCCACCTGCCTCCCCCAGCTCTGCCTCCCAGCTCTCCCAATCCCGCAGCCTGCGCGTGGGCTGCTCCACCGGTGTGTTTCCTCCTTCGGATTCCCACTGTGGACCATGTGTGAGTGTCTGCGTGGAATATTCAGAGTCACCTGGACACCTTCCTCCGATGCAGGTCAGGATGAATCAGTTATGTGTTGCTTTACTGCTATACAAGCTCCCTGGAAATATGTTGCAAACTTTGTATTTGATGCAAAAAATGTATTTTATACTAAATTACATTTGCTCATCACCAGAATCAAAGGAATGATTCTCTACTGTAGCTGTTAAGCTTTAGAACCATCTCCAGCTGTGAGTAGGTTAAAATAAAAAAGTTACATTTGGAAAAAGAATTGTCCACTTCATTCACTTTAGCTTAAAGAAATATCTGGAGTACATTATGATAATGAAATTGAGGCTCATAACCATGGACTAACACCGGTTACCTACTGTAGGTTATTGGTAGGTAGAGACATCCTCCTCAGTGCTTTTACTTTTCTACTTTTTTAATGTCTTTGTTTATAAAATTTTTCCCACTTTTGGGATGAATTTAGTTCGTTTTATCTTGGACCTACCTTAAAGTTCATCAGAACTGGTTTGAGATTAATGCAAATATTGTGCCTTGGCTTAAATTTTAAAAATATTAAGGGTTGATTTCAACTTATAAACCTCTGCTGCATGTTGTTTGAAACAGGAACGGGTCTTTGTGGATTTTTAGTCGTAAGATGTGGGCTGCATGGTGATTTGGTCTTTTTTCTTGTTCAGTATTTGCTGATACTGTGGCCAAAGCTTGGTCACAAAATGTTGTTGCCCATTGTAAATCCCTGTAAGGATAACAAAAATGATGTCAGCTTGATGAGCTGATAGTGACTTATTGGGTGTTAGTAGGTCTGCCAGGCAGCAAGTCAAAATGTATCCTCTTACATGTAACTCAGTTTCATTGACAATGTATTCTGCACATTATCAATTCTGCACTGAAAAAGTCAATTTTTACTCATTATATCTATGAAGTGAATATTCCAGTAATGCAACATTGTCAGAACACTGTTTTCATGTCTGTTAACGACTCACAACCTCAGAATCAGCCTTGTTACAAACAGTTCAAATTACTTACATACTTTCTTAGACTTGCAAGACTGTTTTACATTTTTGGATCTTCACAATCAACAGATTTAGCTTTACTTGCAAAATTATCCTAATTGGAATCAAAGTTTTTGTCAGATGTATTTTTTCTTTTACATAAGAACAAATTAATAAAAGGCACAAAGGAGTTGCATATATAGAATTCACTTGATATAGCATTTACTGTAAGTAATGTTGACCACTAGGAGGGAAGATAAGCAGAAGAAGAAACTAATAATAGAATAACAATATCTTTAACCTGATACATTCATATGTACCAAGATCACAGTAATGTAAGCATTTGATGAATGAAGTCTAACAGTTGTTTGAGATTTTTGTGTCACTTGACAAGTTTTCTTTTGTCATGTAGTTGCCATTTTGTTTGTGTAATGTCACTGTCAACAGTGACATTACACTACGTGCACTTATCAGTTTTCATATGATAAAAGTTGTAAATGATTACATTAATTTTAGGCTATGAAGTACCCACTACCGCTTATACTTTGTGCATTCAACAGCCCCAACCAAGTTTTCGTTTTAGCTGTAAACACAGAAGATGAACATTCCAACAAAAACACATTTATTTCTTTTTTTTCCTTTTTTTGGGCAGTTCCACCTATTCATAAAATTTCATAAAAACATCCAACAATAAATCTGTGTCAAAATGCAATTCAAAGGCTGCTGAATCCTTCACACCCATCTCTATTAATACCCTCAGGTCAGGTCAGTGCGGTGAACGGTCATCAGGTCACAGGTTAAGGTGAAGCTGAGGAAAGGAAGTGAGCATTTTGTCACTGATAAAATTTTTCAGTTGCTGTTTAGTTTATCTGCTCGTGCTGATGAAGTGTGTACATGTAGGAGAGAGAGAACAGCAACAATCTGCTTCCTCTGTGTGTTTCCAAGACATATAATCCAGCATGACGTTAGTCCAGGCAGACTGAGACGATACCCTTCTTCTCATCCAGCTGAGTATCGCATTGAGCACACGTTTGCTCTGTATATGCAAGCCACTTTGGAACTGACTTCCACCACAGCTCCTCTTTTCATGCTGTATCTGACTTAATCAGTGTCATATCTGTTGCCACTGATGCCTGTTTTGTTCTGTGTGGGGGTCTTTGTGCTGCTGTCCATGGGACGTACCATGAGAGAGACATAGTGGCAGATATAAATATAAATAGACAATAACAATCTTCTAACACATACAGCTACATCTGTCTGAAAATCCTGCAAAATGTATCTAAAATAAATTTTCTTGTTGTCAGACTGCTTCTTCACTCTGAAGGTGTCAGGTTGGGTTATATTTATTGTGTTGAGAATAGTTTTCACTTGTATTGATATGTTAATGTTTTTTAAGGTGTCACTTAAATTTTAAGCTATATCATGTTTTTATGCTTTAAATTGTGCTCTAATGGCAGTTGAACTGCTAAACAGAACTGTATTTAAGGCAATAAGATGTATAATGTGCATGGATGACTTCCAGCCAATCAGAAACTGGTATTTTCAGCAGCCGCAGCAGACGTAAATTAAAAAGTAATAACCTCTGAGAAGTGGTAGCTATGATATCACCCAGCACCCCACCCCCACCCCCGTGCATGCAGACAGGCTGTTAGACGATGTTTTTACCGTGACACACACTGACACACACACACACACACATACCAACACACTGCCTGCTCCAGTTTCCTGGCCCATTTAAGCGCTGACGAGGGCATAACTGTGGTTCTGGTGGGACCTCGTGCCCAGTGCCACACCTCGCCCCGTCTCGCCTCCTCCACCCCCCGTCCCACTCTCTAGAAGCACCGCTCCTCACTCCCGTGTTTGCTCTCCTCTATCTGATCCCAAGTTGAGTTGAGTCCAAATAACATAAAATCATATCAGCAGTTCGTTGCTGTTTTATGAAGAGCTTCTGCTGAAATTAGGAAAAATATGTGTTTTAAAATGTGATATTTCTGACATAGGACTATGTAATCCTTCAGACCAGGTGAAAAAAATGTGTTACTACAAAGTAAAATACCTACAGATACCTTCCACTTTCTCTCTCAGGCTTCATCCCGCTATTGTCTGGCCCTGCCCTTGATTCAGGATCCCCAGCCTTCCCTGTATCTAAATCCTGGCTTTGTGTTGAGCTGAAATGCAACAATGACCATGTTAGCTGACACAGTGTTGGCTGCCTGATCTGCGCTGACAGCAAGCCCCCCCCCACCAACCCCACCTCTGCTTGGCTTACTGGAAATGGAGATAGCTATTGCTCATCTGCAGGGCTATGGGCTGGTTGATTGGGTCGGCTCTATAGGGGGTTACGTGATTGGTGTGCAGGTGATGGTTTATAAAGCTCTGGGCTTTGAGTGGAGGTTTAAATGGCCTGCAGGTGTTTTCAGTTATATTTTGTTTTTTTGGCTAATTAAAAAGAAGATGTCAGCCAAGTGCTGTGTGGTCATATCCACAGTCCAGAGAAGAGGTGTGTAGCTGCCCTGCAGGTGTGCAGGGACTGTATTATTCAAGTATCCATGAACTTCATCGATTCACCAAAACATTTTAGTTTTTAAATTGCCCCACCTAAGCCAAGGCCGAGCATTATGCTCCCAGTGTTTTTGCTTGTCTTTGTGTGTCAGCAGGGAATTGTTGTAAATTGTTGTAAATTACATCCAAAGTTTTCTTCACATACTTTGTTATTGCTGATTATTTGTAATGGACTCACTGCAGCCAAAAACAGCATCCGTCCTTCTCTGCTCCTCAGGTTATTTAGCCATGCAGTTACTGAAAATGAATTCCTTTTTCATGTGAGTAAACCATGAGCATGTCTTTTACTTTTTTACTTTTTAGTCTATTAGGTGATCCCTTTTCACATTCTTTCAGTAGCCCATATCTTTGGACTAAACAATATTATATGGTTCCTTTGGCACAGGAAGCAGGTCACATTCTAATTGGAAGGTTGTTGGTTCGATCCCTGGCTGCTCCAGTCTGCATGAGACTGGATACTGGACCTTGAGTTGCTTCCAAAGCATTCATTGGAGTTGCTTACAAATGAATGTGTGTGAATAGGTAATGAGCCATGCTGCATAAAGCGCTTTGAGTGCAAAAGCGCATATCAGAACCAGTTCATTTACCATATTCACTATGAATCCTTTGGGTAGGAAGACCTTCTCTGGAGAGTTTAGCTGTGATGATCTGCATAATTATCCTACATACCGCTAAGCATTTAGGAGTGGAACCTGCAGCTACGGTTGATGAAGTTGTTTTGGTATTTATTTTCCAGGATCAAATTCCTTTTAAGCAGCTGAGTTACTTCCACTGGAGTGAGCGCCTCTCCACTTCGTTTCACTTCAGCGAGTGTGAAGTTGTTGGTTGTGTTTTGGTTTGCACGAGTGCCACCTTGAATCTCTTCTTTAAGTGGCAGCTGCCAAGTATGAGTTTGTATACAGCAACATGCAAATTCTCAGACGAGTGGGGATGTCAAGGGAAGGAAATATGGAGTGAATCTGAACTTTTTTTATATATAATACTGTTAATGATTTATTTAAAAAATGTCAGTGTAGATGTAGACGTTTTAATGCTTCTGAAAGGAGAGGAGAAAAACAGTCCCAGTGCCACTGCATTAATATTTGGACAACATCCACAGTGTTGAAGATCCCTGAATCCCAACCAGCTCAGTGGGTGTAAAGGAAAAGCGAGTTTAGCAGCAGGTAATCTTTTGGTTTCTAGATGACAGTTGAGAGGACTTTGGCTCGCCAGCTGGCATGTATAAATTCTGCAACCAGCTGGATTACTGCAAATCATCAGTGAATTCAAGGAAGCATACAGAGACGTACACAAATACACAGACAGACACGCACGGCAATGCTCAAATTCAGGCAGGAATACACAGAGACAAGCATAAATAAATACGCACACAACATCCAGCTCACAACAGCAGCTGCTTCCTTGAAACACATCACACTTTCTCTAAAACAAGATCCAAGGCCTGCTGTTCCTATTTTCAGCCACTTGGGATAAAAATAGCTTCTAGGCAGAAACATCACTCACTGATAAATTCATCCTGATATTTACTGGAAGCAAAGACGAGCTGAGTTTTTATTAGAGCTGTTTTCTTGTTTATATTGGCTCAGCTGAAACACCGAAGCAACCAACAGTTGGCGTCTTGCTGGAAAGAAAATCCACCTTTCAGATGTCACACAGCAGGCGCTTACACAAACTGAATACACTTTTCTTTGGAAACAATCCCATTTTTCTTGTATATTAAGTCATTATAACTTATTGGAAGATCAATGACTCTGGTATATTTTGAAAGCTCAGCAATGTGCAGTTGGATAGCAGATGAGTAGGAGGAGCGTTTTCAAAGTAAAAAGAGTGACCTTTGAGCTTTTGTTTTATAGCCTGTTGTCTGTGTGTTAGAAATGATATATCATTAACTCAATATTGCTGACATAACCAGTCACTTTGTTATAGGCATTAATTTACATTCCTCTTTGAAACAAGTAAAGGGTCTCTCTATAGAAGCTAAGAGTTAAGTCTGCTTATCTCCTTGGCATCATAATTTTAAATAATTGGCATCATCTATTCTGCAAGCTTTTTCTTTAATATTTTTATATTTAAGATGATAAAGTTCATCTTTCCTATTGTTCACATTCAGCGTCTTAATAGCTTGCAGCAGGCACTGAGAGACAGAGAGACACTCACTGCTGCTGCAGTCTACTATGACACAAACTTTGTTATCTTCTTCTCCTCCCTCCTTTATTACTATGGTCATTCAGCCCCACCTCCAGGTGCCCTAATATGGGGGCATATCTCTACCCTCCAGCCAATCGGGTGGCTGCATGCATCCCTCCTCGAGATGGGGCACTGGCCAGGCCTGAGCTTTCAGTGAGGGGAGCAACAGGCTGGCTGGTGACAAGGGGCAAATGTTTAAAGCAAAGAGAGGGGGAAAAGAAAAAAAGTACCAACAACAAATTAATGACAGCAGCCGACCAACACGAAGTGAGTGTGAAAGAGTCATAAGAACAAGAGAAGAGGACGAGCCAGAGAGTGAAGCTGTGCTGCTGCTGCTGCTGCTGCTGCTGCTGCAGGTGGAGGGCCTGTCACCTTTGAGGACACGCTGAGGTTGAAAATTAAGGTAGGCTGTGTGAATGTGGTTTAATAAAGTCTGTGCTCATGAAACACTGCAGTGTGCGGATACCGGTCTAGTGTTGTGTAGGAAAATGTGCTCAAAGATGGGGCAGATTTTGGCTGGTTAGACCAAATCCGAAAGCATGTGTTCCTGATACTCTGTGTTATGGAATAGCAGCAGTGTTTTTTTTCCCCTTTTTTTGCTCTGCGTCTGTATAATTTAGCTACAAATCTGCCTGAAAACACATTGTTGTGTTTCTGAAAGGTTGGTTTAACATTTGGCAGCTCAGGAGCTGCTGAGAGCTGGGCAGAATAGTTTATGGAGCTGCCTGCAGACTCCAGTTTGCTGACATTGGAGAGCATAACAATAGTCTGCTGTTTAAATGCAAAGACAGTTTTAGTAAGACAGCTGCTGCTAGTGTTTATTCCAACATGCCAGTTGCTGGTTACAAACACTCGAGTATTCACTGAGGTTTATGGTAACTATTTGCAGCATGACATGTCGTTATGCTCCAAGTTTATAAGGGAGTTTTGTCAAGAGACCCGAGAGAAATAACACTTGAAAATTAATCAGAGCACTTATTTTAACTGTGTATCTGGCAGTGCCATTTGTTCAGCCCACATAACAGAGTGCCCTCATCATAAATAAACCACTCAACATAGTAAGTAGTTTACTGCTCTTTTAAACAACTGTCAGTAAACTACTCATGTTCCAGCAAGGTTTTTTTGTAAAAACACCAAGTGACCCAGCTCCGGGTGTATGTACTGGTACGTCTTTATGCTGCAGAGCACGCAGTCATTTCCAGTAGTCCCTGTCTTAATGTTACACACAGTGACAGCTGCAGTGTGACGGTCACAGGATCTGTTTGGCCTCCAGGTCCAACTTCACCGCTTAGCTCACCCCCCCAGCCTGGTATGTACGCTGGCTTAAAGTGGGTACAGAGGTATCACAGCCAAAACACACCTGCTCTGTGATTGAAGATCACAAACAAATGAGTCCCGCTGGATTACATAATGCATGCGCTGGACATTTTTAGGCGATAAAAGCTTCGTCTTTGACAACAACACCAAACTAGACCAACGAAACCAGAAGGCAGACTCTTCTTTCCAGCAACATTTGCACCAGCGCCCTGAAGGTTAAAGGTTAAACTGGTTTCATTTTTCCACTAGTTTAGGTGAACATATTTACTGATTTCCGATCAACTCGAGAAAACACGGACATGTCTCTTTTGTGAAAGTACAGAGGCTAAATGTTAACGTTAGGGAAAATCTTCAGCTGTGTTAACTAAACTTATCAGATGACAATAAAACATAGATGTCAGCAATAAATACTGTGAAGCTACTGAAAAGCAGTTATACCTCCTGAAAATATGTCAACTTTTTTAAAGCAGCAGGTGTGTGTGTGTGTGTGTGTGTGTGTGTGTGTGTGTGTGTGTGTGTGTGTGTGTCCACACTGAACTGAGAATAAATGACGTCAGAAATGAAATGATGGATGATGATAGCAGTTTCCTGGCGACAGATTTTGGGTGGTGGTTGCAGTTATAGGTGGGGTCAGTTTTAGACCGGCATTTAAGGGGTCGAGTGGGGTTAAGGGCTGACAGGGTGGTTCATGGGGGAGACCTCATGAGGAAACACCACTTGACGTACATGCAGGGTGAACTTCCTCCGGTGCACGCAGAGAGCTGAGAGGATTTTACAGGAAGGAAGACTCCTGTAAACAAAAGACCTGAAAGTACATTTGTTTTGCTTTGCTTTGCTTTTCTTTGAGGCTTTATTTTAAACATGATAAAATAACACAATAAAACATAAGGAAGGAGTGGGAAGAAGCATAAGGTTATTTAATCACACCCCTTCTTCAAAATTTAGTAACTTTACTTCCTGTTTATATCCTCATAAATGCTTGTTAACATTCTTCTTTCTATAAATTTATTGTATAAGCCCAATAACACACCAAAAAGACGTACAGAACACTTATAAATACATATACATGCACATGCATCCATATATGCATAAAAAAATAAAAAAATAAAAAATAAGTATAAATAATTGGTGAAACATCCAATCAAAACCTTTTTTCATTCCTTCCTTGGAAAAACTATATTTACCTCTACTATTTTACGTCTTTTTAAACTGTGTCATGCTTGTGCGTTGGTTCGGTTAATCACTCAGTCTGTTCCACAACTTCTCTCTCCATACAGAAAATTTTTATTGTTGTGTGAACACAGAACTCCCCCTTCAAATTTGGTCCCCCCTTCTTGTCCTTTCTCTGTCAGTTAATTAAGATTTTGTTCAAATTATAAGATGTTTATAATTTATGTGTTTTATCCTAAGCTAACCTGAGCTGTGACTGTCTTTCACTATGTGAAAATTCAATTGTTTAAAATAAAAACAAACTTCTGTTTATAAGAGGCATTTCCTGTCCAGAGGCTAACGCCTCCGGGTGTGCCTTGTTTTGCCCATCTGATGTCTCAAAGGGGCAGGAAACACACTGGGATCTATCTCTCTCATCTTCAATGGTTTGGACATGATGCTGTTTGCTTGGTGCTTTTATCTAAAGTGGCGCACGGCGGCAACACTTCCGAAATTTTCAGTTGGAAAAGATCCGGTGGGAGTCGGAGCCACTCATGGTTTAGAGGCCACCGAGCTCCACAGTTTCTCTCTTCTTATCCAAACAGGACAGCACATAGTCACCCAATCACAGTGTGTTTAAATTTACCTGTTGAACACCATTTTCCCTTTTGGCTCCAGATTGTTGTAACAAATTACAGGTTTAAGATTCAGGTAATCAGTCTTTTCAGTGTTGGGACTAACGCGTTATTAATAACGTTACAGTATATCGTTATTATTGTGGTAGGACAAACTAGTTATTATGCAAAACCAGGAGCATTTACTGGGATGTGGCTCGTTACTAAAATGCTAAATATGTACTTTTTCCAGATTCAATAACATTAGCAAGTACCAGCAGGTGGAGAAGGAAAAGTCCCCGAGCGTGGTTTATGAATCTATCCGGGTCAGATATAAACTTTAGGTGGAGTTTATTTTCGGTATGCTGACATTTTCGACTTCTAGCTAGCATGACGGAGTTTCTATACAGCTGGGTGGGTGCTATGTTACTGATGTTGAACTTTATTTTGTTCATATGGTTAATTATTAGAGTTGCCAACCGTCCCCTAAAAACAGAATCGTCTGGTATTCAGAGAAAATATGACGCGTTTCGTACTGAGGTGAAAAGGAACACAGTTTGTCCCGGACTTCAGCTACAATGAAAAGACACAAAGCTGAAGCTGCACAGCTGCCTCTTCTTCTCTCATTCTCTCCCCTCCCTCTCCTGTTTCTACTTCAATCATGAAACTGATCAATGATCAGCTGATCGCTTTGCTCTCTTGTTTATTTATCTTTCGCCAAAAGAGTAAACCAGCGGATGTCGCTTAAACAACAGCAGCACGTTTAAGCTTGATCAGAGAATTGTATCAGCTGATGTTTGCTGGAGCCACAGCTGTAAAGCTGCTGGTCATGATATCGGTTTGGATATGTGGTGAGAGGGAAACATGCAGATGAAACCAGGAGATGTCCTTACTGAATCATCAGAGCTGAACAGGTGATGGAGAAACAGGTTTACCTTTTAGGTGACATGAATGAGTTGAAGGAAGTTATGAGCTGTTTCTGAGAGACAAATAACACCAGGATCCTTTTCTAAGTAGCTGACAGCTGGTAACTGTGCAGGGGCGGGTCTAGCAAAGTGTTGCCAGGGGGGCAGGTAGGGCATTAACAGGGAAAGGGGGGGACAAGGAAATACTTTTCTTTATTATTCTCATTTAAAATGTCTCTGAGTCTTACAACAAACAATTGATAGATTGATACATTTACCATCAGAACAGTGTACATCACTGTCAAAGGCTTTATGATTTTTCCCATAATGGTGGGCGGTTCTAGTCAAAATGCCCGGGACGATTTTTTTGTCCCAGTCCAGCCCTGTATGCAGCTCATCTGCAGTCTGGTGTTACCTACATCTTCCTATTCAGAAGGCAGAATTTCAGGTTCTGAGTACAATCAAAAGCACCACGACTGCAGTTTTTGTGTTGGATGTAAAAAGCAGGCTAGAATCATGGCGGCGGTCAACGACGGTCCAGGCGTGATTTCTCTCGTGGAAATGTGCACATTATTTTTCCTTTCTATTGGTAGGTGGCACAGTGCACTTGTGGCAAGTAAGCAAGCTAGAAGACTGGCACTCTTGCTGGGTATCCAGTTATGGAAGCAACACATTAACAAGAGAATTCTGAGTAAAACCAAAGTTACTTTCCCTAGTAACTCGTTACTTTGAAAGTAACGAGTAACTTGAAGTAACTGAGTTACTTTTTTAGAGAAGTAACTAGTAATGTAACTAAGTTACTAATTTAAAGTAACTTACCCAACACTGGTCTTTTTGCAATCAATGTTCAATATCCAGCAGGACAAAAACAGCTGGAGCATTTCTTGGGTGCTAAAATGCTAAATTGTACATTTTCCATCTTGTTACCAGTAGCAAAGTCCACGTGTTTTGAATTTCGCACCACTGATGTATTCTGCAGACTTCCAGTGGAAAAGATATTATGTAACATTTAGACAGGCTATAAAATAACTAAGCTGTAAACTAACCTTTATCTGTAAATTAAAACCAGTGGAGCATCTTTCCTAAAACAATGTCCTTATTAGATTGAATCATGACAAGCCTCATTATAAACACTCCAGTGTGTATTATACTGCAGGTACTAATCCAGAGTCCCTCATAAAAACACAGAGCTGCACATATCCAAACATCAAAACTCTCTGCACGTACAAGTGCTGATATTTTAGGTGGGAAACTTTTGTTTTGAATTTGGTTGAAGTGACCCTCTCACTATAATCTGTTTAATACTGTTTACTGTTCACTGTTTGTTGCCAATATGTGTTTTGCTATTTGCTTTTATCGGACACTTCGGTTATGACACGATGAAGCTGGGACAGTGCTTCACTGGCTTACGTGCAAGTTGAAAGAAAATCAACGCAGTGTGGGCTTGCATGGTATAACGCTAATGTATGAGCGCAACTGCAGTCACATCACTCCCCTTTGTCTGTTTTTTGCATCACTTCTAAATTGTCATATTTTGAATTTCTGATATATTCCATTTTCACATACCATTTGTCTCAAAATGCAGAATTTACAGTGTATGCAGATGACATTCAGTGTAAGCATCATACATCATACCGTTATATGTAACACACCCTGAACAAAAAAAATTTGTTTTGTCACAGGGAGTTAGATATTATGTTGTGGAAAAAGATATAAAATAAATAAGAATATTACACAACTGTACAGAATAGAATAAAATAAAATACTATATACAGTAGAACAAAATAGAATAAAATATACAATAAGATAAAAATAGAATACAAATGCTATATACAACTGAGTAAAATTATTGTTTAACATGTCAGGGAGAACTTGTACTCTTTGCTAATACTTAATTACTCACTTACATCATGCATTTCTTCTGATTTTCCACCTGCAGCTCCAACATACCAGTACAGTCAACTCAGTATTAGAGTCCAGTACACATGTCATGACACAGGCAAACGGAAGGTTTGTTATCACTCCCCAAGACAAACATCCGTTTCCCTAAAAACAATCGAATGAAGATTATTTCCATCTGCAGTAATTTACATTTGGCACCATGGTGCTGTTCTGGCACATCTCAGCTTCTTCGTTCGCATGTGCAGAAAAATACTGAGGACAAAATAAAGCAAACATCAGTGGCATCAGACATGAAGGAGCAGTGTCGGAGGTGGGTCTCAAAGTGGCTTGTAGATTCAGAGCAAATGCTATGACATGAGGAAAACAGTGTTTTTTTTTCTTTCTGTTCATTCGTGTGGACGGTAATGTTCTAGTGCATGTTTTTCTACATATCCATTAGCAGTTTTGCATTTCCAATGGTAACAAGAACATTTTTTAAAGCACATACAGTGGTCCCTCGTTTATTACGGGAGTTAGGTTCTAAAAATAATAAAATAATAGGTGAAATCTGCGAAGTAGCAAAGCTTATTTTTTACTATTATTATAGATACTTTAAGGCTGTAAAACCCGTCACTACACACTTTATACACTTTTCTCAGGCAGGCATGAACATTTTCACACTTTTTTCTCTTGTTTAAACACTCAAAGTTCAAACCTTCATAGGAAAATAAGTCCAGTATTATAGAATGAAACCAAAGATTAAACCCTGTTTAAACCCAGGTCCAGAACATGGAAATAGAGCAGCTGGAGGCACGGAGGAGATTGATTGGCTGTAGACCATTGCCAATCAGGGCGCAGAACACAATGCGCTGTAAAAAAACAAAACAAAAAAAAGCATGCAAAATTGCACAAAAACCGTGAAAGGTGAACCGCATTATAGCGAGGGAGCACTGTACAGGTTTTTAAAAATTTGAAAGAAATTGTTTACACTAAGTAGATCCACTTTGACTTCATACATCAGGTCCGTGAACAGACTGTGTCTGAACAAACCAGTGATGCTGAATCACAGATTTCACTGTTTTCCTTTTTTTAAGAGCTGATGTTTTTTGAAGTATTTACAGTCAGTCTGGAGACTGGAATAGAAACAGCTTCCTTCCTTTGCTCTTTGTCCTAAATTTAGACCCAGTAAGTTTTGTGTTATCTGCTCAGTCTCCTACCAATTGTAAAAACGTGTGGCGGTATTTCCTCTGTGTGTGAACTCTTGCGTAAGTGTGTGAGGAGAAAAAATATTTTTATCTAGAGTATATGTGGCCTGTGCTGATAATACTCCTCTCTAGAAATAAATCACAATCACATCCTCAGCTGTTTGTCAGGCGCTATGTAATGTGTTACGTCAAAGACATGTTATCAACTTTTTAAAGGGCAGACTTGTTTTCTTTGCGTGGACACCTGATGCTCAAGTCCAGCCGTCATTGAGCCAACTATAACATCATTAACTTGTCCATCTTTAATAGGCTTAAAGCAGCCGCTGAACAGGATTAGAGCAGCAGGGTAAGTTTCATGAGGCTTCGGCTTTAAGTCACTGCGGGACAACAAAAACTATTCAGCTGACATCACATCATCACAATTCATGATGGATGTCCAAACTAGTGTGAGGAATCACAGCTATCAGTCACACACTGACAGCAGACAAGCGATACTGGTTGTTCAGACAAGTGTCTTCTTGCAGCTTTAAATTGTTAAAGTGCTAGAAAAAGAAATCAAAGGGTGGTGAGGACAAAATGTCTAATTCAACCCCGTTTACCTGTGGTGTAAAGGAGTGTTTCATGGGTATGTGTTGAGTCGTGGTAACCTGTGGAGTTAAACTGGAGCTCAGTTCTGCAGAACTCAACACAGATATGGTGTCCAATGAATGCCCATTTTCTTAACTGGGTATCCAGTTTAGGGTCACGGGGTAGCTGGAGGCTATCCCATATGTCTTTGGATGCTGATACTAAGGCTCCTACCAGTTAAACACTCCGCCCATGTACATGATTGAAAAAAATGAGCATTTAAAATACGTAAAGTAAGGTCTTGTATGAATTGGTGTGAATGGGTAAATACTGTTTGTAGTGTAGGACAGCGGTCCCCAACCTTTTTTGCACCACGGACCGGTTTATGTCCGACAATATTTTCATGGACCAGCTTTTAAGGTGTCACAGATAAATACAACAAAATAAAACCAGTACCGGTACCAAAAAAAGAAGATTTATTCATAAAACACACAAAAGACCCAGGGAAACTGAGGTAGCGATAAAAACGATTAAAAAAATAACGCTAAAAACCCCGAAAACCATAAATTTCACACCCAAGCCTCAACTCTCGCGGCCCGGTACCAAACGACTCACGGACCAGTACCGGTCCGTGGCACGGTGGTTGGGGACCGCTGGTGTAGGACATCATAGAACACCCATTAAATCCTAGTCCATCTAACTAAGCCTCGGAAGTAAATGGTAAAGACGCTTATGTGGTATTTTAGGAATCTTCCAGCAAGGTTTTGATTTTGGGCAAAATCTTTGCTTCAAAAACAGGCGTGACCTCTCCCACACATGTCAGTGGAGCAGTGTGATTGGTTGATGTGCGGTCCGTGTTAAGCGTCAAGAGTGGAACAACCATCTTTGCAGTTGCAGAATTCTCCCACAGATTTCTACTGAGGACTTTTTTTTAAGTTTATTGTCTCCCTCTCGCATAATGTCCCAACTTTGTTCATTTAATGTTCTGGAACAAATGTACAGAAAGTCTAATCCCTAAATATTAAAAAAAGCTGGAGGGTTTTAAAATATGTGAAAATCAGGCAGCAGAGCATCAGAGAGCTCAGCATTACTGACGTCCAAATGTTTACATGAACCACTGCTAATATGGAAAGCAGTTCTTTTCTCTATCACTAGAGTTCACAGACCATTAGACATATTTGTTTAAAAGATTTGTCCACCAAATCACTCACTTTCCTACTGTGTAGACTCCAAAACCAGAAATGCTGTTGCTGTGACAAACAAGACTAACTCCGCTCAAAAGGCTTTTTGCTAAATATCTGAGATTGTTGCCAGTTCTGACAACCTATAACTCTTTATAACTGATCTACAGTTCAGTATTACTTGCAAACACTCTGGATGTAATTTGAGCAGTTTGAGCTACGTTTTCTGCCTCGGGGCTCACTTTCATTGCGTAGCATGTTAATGAACTAATCACTGAGCACTCACAGTCTTTATCCACAATCACTTGTTTCTTCACCGGGTCAGTCCATGCCCTGTGCCCGTCTCCTTGCAGCTCACTGACAGTTAAACTGAAAGAATGGATCGTCTCAGGAGGTGATTGGGGTCAATATATTTTACTAAAGGATGATTTGTTCTTTTAAAGGATTACTTCACAAACAACACAATAACACTGCTTTTTAAGCGATATGAGAATTTGTTGCTTCATTAATCCAAACACTAGAAAACTAGAAAAATAGTTCCAGTATCGTTCTCTGAGAGGACATCTCTCTTATTAGTGGGAATACTTGATCATAATATTGGTCCAACAGGTAAAGACAAACCAAGTAACGCTCTCCATTCAGGAAAGGATGCATCTATCTTGCAGATAGCAGAATTGTTACTACTCACTGACCTACAGAAACACAGAAATGTTGCAGAGCTGTAGTTTCTTGTTGCGAGCACTTAATCCCAGCATACTTTGATAAACACTGCATAACGATTTACATGTGAAACTGGCAAAGAAGCTTTTTGCCCAAACTTAGCAGTGAAGCTGTGAAGTACTGTCAGGCCCTGTTTAAGCTTTTTTTCCACTCTGACTTCATAAACAAACCCACCCACACCATCAAATCTACTTTAGACAACTTAATCCAACTCCTGTTAGACAAAATGCGGAGTGGCTGACAGCACCAACACACTCTTTGGCTTTCAAGTTTTTCCTCAGATTCAGGGCCCATCGTAAGAACAGTCAGGCACCAAGGAATAAGACTATTAAATACATATTACTGTATCTGCCTTGGACTTGTTGCTTAGAAATTATATGGTAAATGGCCTGTATTTATATAGCGCTTTTCTAGTCCCTAAGGACCCCAAAGCGCTTTACATATCCAGTCATTCACCCATTCACACACTGGTGATGGCAAGCTACGTTGTAGCCACAGCCACCCTGGGGCGCACTGACAGAGGCGAGGCTGCCGGACACTGGCGCCACCGGGCCCTCTGACCACCACCAGTAGGCAACGGGTGAAGTGTCTTGCCCAAGGACACAACGACCGAGACTGTCCGAGCCGGGGCTCGAACCTGCAACCTACTGATTAAAACTCTTAAGCCACGAGCCCCTGATTTTACACCTTTGGGCTTAACTGTAACCTCCTGGATATTTTTCATGGTTTTGTCTTTTTGACTCTAGCATTGCAGCGGTGCATAGTGCAAAGCACTTTGATTGGATTAGGAGCCTGTGTTTATACTAGCCAAACACACTACACAGTTTTTTGATTTTGTGCATACACAAGTACATCTCTCAGCTGGCTTGGGAAGACCTCTGTATCCCTCCAGACGAGCTTTACAAGCTGATCTGGGAGAGGGAGGTCTGGGCATCTTTGTTTAGAGTGTTAGCTCCACCACCCAGACCCGGATGTGTGGTGGAGGCAGAATGGCAGAAAATGGATGGATGGATGGACAATAGTTTGAAATAAGACAAGCGCTCCCAAGTTTAACCAAGAACCTGTGACACTGTGCATATACAGGCAAAGTTTTTTGGCCACCTTTTTCAGGTTTAATTTAAGGAAGTATTTCCTGTTCATTTTGTTTTCACTTACTTCAGAAGCTTTAAACATTCACTTCATAACTCAGGCCATCTGCGCTAAAGGTTAGGGGCTCAAAATTTTAAATAAACTGCCTGAAAATTCACCGGAGTACAGAAAACACCAGACCACCTGCACAATGTGCATCTCCAGATTCAAAGCTGTGTCCATGATTACATTTACATGTTGTTTTGAAAAAACTGCATTACAGTTTCATTATGCTCTCTGTGTGTTGTCTTCACTTCAGTGGCTGTGAAATCAACAGTGTAGAGATGAGTGTGAAGGAGAACCGTGCACACATGCTTAGTCTTAACCAGGAGAGTTATCCCTGAATGGCTTCCAGCTGCTGTTATAATGTTGAACATTTCCCGCTGGCCCGAGGGTTGTTCTGGCCTGTAGTTTTCAATTTCAAGAAATGATTGTACCTGAAGTTTTAGAACGCCTCAGTATGTTTGATGGTTTGCTTGTTAATGCAATCATTAGTATTTCCATCTCATCTGTGTGGGCAGATTGGTTTGTGTGACTGGTCTGTGTGCTGAGCCTCGTATATTTGTGTGAGCCACAGCAAACACAGCGATCCACATGTAACTTTTCCTCTCGTAGTTTTAAGTACACATTTAAAACTATTCTGAGATTCCAAAAAAGGCTAACACAAGGTTAGACTGCAAAACCGGCAGTCTGGTAGTTTACAGGGACACAGTGGTCTGGAGACGAGTCAAATTCCCAGCCTGGGCTGTTGTTTCAGTCCACACCCTGTGATATGAAAGCTGAAATTTTTTCTGCCTTGAAGAAAAATAAAAGAGTGGATCCTGTGATGCAGCAGAATAGTTATTTACATGTACGAACAGTAAGTATGGTTGCAATACTTGCAGTTATAACTAAACTAATACAGTTACAATACTACAAAACTGCTTTACCCGTGCACACCCTGGCCTGTTTTATGTAAATATTACTTTAAATGCTTTGTAGAACACTGTTAAAAGAGGCTAATTTTCACATTTTTATGAGTGTCACAAATTTTCAAAGTCCTAATCAAGGAAGTTTTCTCCCAGAGAAAACAGGTCTTCTAAACTGCCCCAGATAGCTTTTTTGCAGTCCACATTTTTCTTGATTTATCTGCACCACTATGTACCAATTTTGCATAATATCCACCTAGCGGGTATTATGCAAAGTAGTTTGGCACTCCCTCAAAAATGAATGAACAGCTGCCTTGCAGTCTCCCTCTGCAGTGCTGCTTTTGCCAACTGTAATCTCTCTCAGGGACAAGCAAAGCATAGAGATGCTGTTATTGGCTGCAACATTGGACACACGAGTCTTCATGCATTCCCGACCCCTGAGAGGGTGAACATCCAGCATCTTATTGTTGTTTTTGATTGCAGTGTCCCCTTTAACATTGCAGTCCCAATTGAACAGCTTGTGTGGTTAGCTTTAAATATATTCCCACTGGCCATAGTTGCATTAAAATTGAAAGGATGAGGGTCAGTCAACATTTTGGCAATCAGTTTGAAACCAATAAACAGCCATACTCTGTTAGTTCCTGTGTTTTCACGTCACGTTTTTGTGTTATTTACTGCAAATTATACTCGGCTGCCTTTCTTAACACTTCCTGACGGTATGTAAAGGATCCTCTGCTGGGTAATTTCCTTGTAATTTTGCTGATATTGCTCCAGCTAGACTCACATTGGCAGAAAAACTAATAATCACAGAGAAAGTAATTTGTGTGAAAGATATGAAAAATATGAAAAAAAAACTGCTCTGTGTAACGTCTTAATGCCTGATCGAGTTGGTTCTGGTTCTTATACATAGGGGATACATAGCTGAACTCCAGGGTGTTGTCACCCGAAAGCTGGCATCGAGGCAACTGCATAAATCGAGTGTTATGTCTCGATTTTGCCTGGTTGCTTACTAATCAGTGCAGCAGCAAAGAGGCAATCTTTCAAGCAGTGATGTAGTAAGGTATGGGGAATGATACTTTTCTAACATCCTCTTTTCATTGAAGGAAGTTTTAAACTGTGGGTAAAAATACCTCCCACTTCACTACTTTACACCTACACATGCTGGGGTGTTTGTGGGGCAGTCGTCAGGCGTGTGGAGGCCTGCAGATGTGAGTCTGATCTATAATAAGACCGCTCTGTGAGGCATTTCAAATCTCCTCCTCCTCCTCCACTGCCATGCCTCCATTCCTTAGGTCCATCCAGGGAGTGCCACCTCCTGCACCTGTTGCTGTCCATCTGCAGCACAGAGCTGCAGTTTAAAGCTGCTGTCAGGTGAAAACCTAAACAAGCTTAGCAATCCCCAGTCATCTGCATGTTTACACTTTCACTGTAATATTCTCACCTGAAAATGTTCCTTCACTTTTCTAATTTCACAGATCAGGAGATGTAAAAATGTGTTTTAAGTGTCTTTTATTTTTAGTTTTTTTATTACAATTTCAATAATTGAACAGATTTCTATATAGTTTTATATATACATTTAAAAATTACATCACTGTCTGGAAATTTCTGCCACTGTTTTGCCTACTTTAGTTTAATAAAACATTTCAGTAACAACTCATTTAGACTCTGACTACCACTTATGGGCCATTAGTACAGCAGTGCAGTGGGCACACCTGCTACTGCCGCTGCACTTGATAAATAGTCCCTCTCAGTAGCACAAAAACAAGTCAGAAAGGGTTGGAATATTCTAATATTCTAATATTCTATTTCTAAACATCATATTTTGTCTTTGGTCGGTGTCTGATTTTAAGTTTAAACTATATTGAAATGCATGTGAAAACACAGGAGAGTGAAAACATGTCATTCCAGAGCTCAGTGTCTAAAAGTAGATCATTATTCTTTAGATAATTGTCTTAAAACCTTGAAGTCTCTGTCACTACTAGAGCACCATTCAGTGAATTACCACGTACTCTGGGATGGTTCTGATGTCTCCGCTGATCTTTTAAAAGCATCAGTCTCTCCAAAATGTTGTTCTGTTCCATTAATTCGTGCCCCTGCTCCTCCGTGACTGATACACTGATGGCTGGGATGTGATGAATGTATGTTATGTGTTCCTGTGACCCGCTAGACACCAGATACCCCCTACCCACCCAAACAGGCACGGCATCCACACTGACACTACACGCCCAAACACACGCACTCAAATTCCCACACACACGCACATAGCTAAGCTGAGGCACCGAAAAAGTAACCACATGATTGCAGAGAAACAGAGGTGATTCCTGCAGAGTTGTGCTGTTGTTGGCAAGTCCATAAAATCAAGAACATTCTTAAAAATATTTCCAACAAAGCAAACTTTGTCCAGGGGATGCAATGTGCACAGACGCAAAATATTTGCACACTTCCTGATTTCTTAGTTTGTTTGTTTCATCCATATTTGTCTCACTTAATTGTTTCAGATCATCAAAGTAATCTTAACATGAGTGAATACAGTGTGGTTTTTAAACGATGATCTAATTTATTAAGGGGAACAAAAACTAATCAAACCTACCTGACCCTGTGTGAATAAGTAATTACCTCCTTCAATCATTAATTAACTCTGATTAACAACAGCTTTTGCAAAGCTGAGACAAATTTCTCTAGCCTCTAGAGAACATGTCTGACAAACCGAAGGAGTCTAAAAGATCTCAAAAGCAACACATCATGCCATGCACTAAAGAAACTCCGAGTTACAAAACCATTTCTAAGGCGAACCGTAGTGAGAGATTTCATCCACAACTTGGAACAGCGGTGAACTTTCCTAGGAGTGGCTGGCCTACCAAAATTTCCAAAATAGTGCATTGACAAGTCATCCCAGAATAACTTGTAAAGAACTGCAGGCCTTACATGCTTCAGTTAAGGTCACAGTTCATGATTCAGCAATAAGAAAAAGACTTGGCAAAAATGGCATCCATGAGAGAGTTCAGAGGAGAAGACCATTGCTACCAAAAAGAACACAAAGGCACATCTCACATTTGTTTATAAAAAACATGTTAATGAACCCCAAGACTCTGTAGACTGCTGGGACAAAAGTTTAACTCTTTAGAAGATTTGATTCCTGTTTTATCTGGTGTAAAACTAACAAAGCATTTCAAAAAGAGAACATCACACCAACAGCCAAACTTGGTGGTGGAAGTGCTTTGCTGCTTCAGAACCTGGATCATATGTCGTAATTAATGGAACCATAAATTCTGCTCTGTACCAGAAAATCCAGAAGGAAAATGTTCGGGTATCAGTTTGTGCCGTTAAGCTCAAGAACACTTGGATTATACAGGAGGACAATGATCCAAAACACGACATTAAGTCCAAAAAGAAGATGTTTTTGAAAGTCTGGATTTATCCAATTGAAATGCTTTGGCATGACTTTAAACAGACTGTTCATGCTGAAAAACCTTCCAATATTGTGAATGCTTGATTGCACTTCTTGGTGCAAAGGGTGGTCCTTTAGGTGGCACTTTTCCACATAGGGTCAAGTTACACTGGATGAACAGAAGGGTTCAGCGTGCACAGAGTTAAGTTTAGACAAGCAGTGGAAGTGTTTTTGCCGTGATCAATCCTCATTTTATTAGAAATTTTGTTCAAAATGTATAAACTCACACAAACCTAAACCTGTATGTTACTGTTTGACCTACAAACAGCTTGATTTGTCATGCTTGTATCTGCACTGCAGTCTCTGTGACATCGCCTTTGTTTAATGAAGTTCAGTTTTGCCATGTGAACAGTTTATATAACTCAAAAACCAGGAAACACTGCACTCTCATAGGCTAGAAGCTTGCCGTGTCATATTTTAGCTCTAGTGGCACCTTTAACTGCAATAAGAGTGAGTAGAGTCAGGCGGTGCACCTGTAAGGAGGTCAGATCTTTCCTACCGTCATTCCAAACTTTGCATATTGCCACTGCAGTGGTATAAGTTTATCAGCCCTCAGGGAGCAGTTGCCTTTCTTGCACAGTGGCGTGCATCACCTCTGAGCAGCTGCTGACATGAAAAGTTACCAAAAAAAACAATTTTGGCATTTTAGTATTTCTACAGAATATTTATAAGACACTAGTTTAGGCTTGTTGGGACCACTGGTTTCCTAAAAGTGTGAATGGACAGTTTGTGCAGATGGCTGGGCTCGGGCAGCCAGTGCAGAGCAATAACTGAGGCTATGGAAAGAATGTAAAGCCTGCTAGAAGCTTCAGACTGACAGCTGTGTCACTATATCAGAGCCTCTAACTCCATATACTTAAACCTGACATTAATACCAGATGTTCATTTTCTCAAGAGCACTACTGGGGCTAATTTACCGTTACATGATGCTGTTATATTTCAATGGCATGTGAATAGTGACTGTTGTCCTGCTGTGTTAAAGAAAGTGCTTTATGTCACCAAATGTCCACTGAAACAACAATTACGAGGCGTTTTTGTTCTAGTTTTATTCTGCTCTTTTTGCTGGGCAAATTTTCCCAAGCATCCGCCCTTTCATTGCTTTTGATTTATACATGAAAATGAACTCACATCTGAACCATCTTCATTTTTTTTCTGAAGAAACTTGAGGTAATTGCACAATTGCATTCTTCCTTGTTTATCTTCTTTCAAATGCAGGAAAATGGGCTGAATAAATTCAGGAAATGTCCTTCCACTCAACAAATCACTAACATGCTCTGCACAATCTAAAGATAATACCAAAGACATTCTGTTCATCACTGATTGATAATCAATGAATTAACAAATTAACAATGAGTTGTTTTCTTTTAATGTTTTAGACTCTGACAGAGACCAAGAGGACAGCCATGTTTTCAACCAGACCAGAGATCCAGCCGTAAGTACACAGCCCTCTTCCTGCTCATGCAAACACACCCATAAGTCATGTTACAGGTGTCACAGAGAAAATGTGTGATACGAACAGTACCAAGAGTTACCTGCATGAATGAAATTTGGAATTTACTCTAAACAAGGTGTATGTAAAATAGTTTGCCATAAATTATAAAACTGAGCTGTCACTTTAAAATGTGCAGATCTGCACATAAACAACCAAATAAAAGCTAAACTATCTTGGTGCATGTAGAAACTACCATGTTTAGGTTTTAAAAGTCTAAACAGCTTGAATAGAAAATAAGAAGACAAAGGAGACAAATTCTTCATCAGTGTCAGAATTCCAAAAATTAATTCTGTATCCGTGAGTCTGTTAAGATCTGATTGTCTGTGAGTGACAGAAATTTCATCATCAGATGTCAAGTGGACATCTGGACTTTACTTATAATTCACCAACTCCACATGCATCCTTCATTTAGAGACAGAAATGGCTACTAATTCATGATACCTATGTGCATGAAAGGGTCCCTGGTCTCAAAAAGTGCTATACCTGACTTTCTTTAGATCTTGGCATAAATTCATGAATTCTTAAAAATACAGAGCTGAGCTGCAAGAGATTTAAACAGATCATTCCCTAATCAGTGGCAAATAATCTCATACATAAAGGTTATTGTGATTTTAAAGTTTTATATATTTTTAGGCATGACAAATATGAGGAATATTCACTTCTCCATTTGACAGTTTTGGGGCTTTATCTTGCTTTCTGAACACAATGCCGAAGCTCATATAAAACATGGCCACAAGAGACTCAAATATGAAATAAAATAAAAAAATTCAGACTCCCCCAAATGCTCCGTTTCATGCATTTTTTTTTTCTGCTTTTGGATCTGCATGATGTCATAGTGAAGGCATGTGGTCATGTCAGGCAAACAGCTCTGGCTCTGACCACAGATGTCCCGCCCACCTGCCATTTAAAACCTCTGTTTACAAGAAGCAGCTAATCAGAAGAAAGCTGACCTTAAAAAGGAAACCAAGGCTCAGTCTTAAATAAATAACGGTAATTTTGAACTAAAAATCATGCAATGCTAATTTTTGTCCAACAACAAAAATACGATACTGGAAATGAGCTGAACAGGTCTCCTTTAAATTACAACATAAAAAACCAAAAGGTAACTTTTCGATGTCAATTGAGTATATTACATTTTAATTAAGTAACTGCAGTGTTTGACCAAGAATCAACTTTTTGCTTATCCCAATACACAAAGAAAAAAGTTGAGCAATTTCCATGGGACGTGTTTATTTTGACTGTTGACTGTTGTGTTTATTTTATTATTATTATTAATAATAATAATCATAATAATAATTTTGTAACAATAAAAAACATGCAGCATTTCAGCTCTAAGTACCCAGCGGACACTTTCAGTCAGTGGAGCGATTCTTTTATGTGACTGCTGTTTAACTGAAACGAGCGGGGACAAACGTGACTGTTTGTCATGTTGCGCAGCGGTGTATTTTACTGTGACTGTTCATTTGCTCTAATCAAATCTATTTTGAATGTAGTGCATTATTGCACTTTATGAAGCGAGCTGCACATTATCTCTGATGGCGTAGCACCTCATAAACAGAGCACTAAGTCATTACAGCTTTAAGTTTTTATGCCTGCTGACTGCTGTGTTTCTGTGAGAGGAAATGTGTGTATTTATGTAGCTGTGAACAAGCAGCTTGCGGGGTGAGCACTAAAGACATGAGCATGGTAAGACAGCTTTCAGGAATATTACATTTGGTAAGCAAAATGGTTTACAACTGAATTTTTCTAATGGGAAAAATTATAAGATATATTATCACAGGCATTCAGCTTTCACTGTGTGCTGGGAATTTATAGTTTGTGTCAGAGGTTACACTGTCAAAGTGTTGGAACATAATGTTTTGACAAGATCATCTGTGCAAGAGTTCATGACACAAGCAGAGGAAGGAGATATAGGAGGGTTGGACATGGCGTGCTTCCTTTAGAAAAGGGGGCGAGAGGTAAATGCCCCCTTTTTAAATGCAGTTAACTTTGACTTAGTGTAAAATTAGTCTTGGGGAGAAACACCGTTTCAGTCCGAGGGAAAAAATTATTTGCAAATTAGAGGCAGCAGCATAATAACAACAATATGTCGTGGTGGATTTAATCAGATAAAATGAAATTATAAAGTAGATCACAAAGAGTTTATTTCATAATTCAATTTATAGTGGTTAATAGTCACCAGAAAGAAAATACCTTCATCTTTCCCTGCAGCTGTCTCTGAAAAACCTGCTTCAATAGGAGAACCCAGCCAATGCAAACAACAGGATCATCAGTCATCTGGGGGACATTAAAAAATGTAGCTGCTTCAGAAAGAAATGTATATTTTTCACAGTGCTTCTGTATTTTGCCTGTACTGTTTGCAATAAAACCTGCATCACTTTTTAATACTGTGACTTTCATCCTGATACTGGATGCTACTAAAGCATGACTAGCACACAGTCAGAAAAGTAACAACTTGTACTGTAAATCTTATTTTACTCATGCAGAGGAAGTTTGCTGAGCTGGACATGCACACTGTAGCTTACATTTTTTCACATCTGGGAGATTCCCAGCACAGTTTTCCTCTGTTAAACAGCTTCACTGGAGCAGCAGAGAAAGAAATGTCAATATGTGTTAATATTTAAAACATACGTCTCCCTGTTCTTAACATTTTTCCCAAAGCTTCCACTGCAGAGCTGCTCACAGGGCCAAAATAATCTTATTAATTGAGTTAAAGGGTAAAACCACCAGAAACTGCTGCCTCACGCGCTCAAACATCTCACCTTCTGTTTTCTGGGCAGGTAAAAGATAAGAGGCGGTCACCCCCGTCTTCCAGATCCCCCTCTGCCCCTCAGCGCAACCCTCACCACAGCGGCTCCACAGAGGAACAGGAGAGCCCCGAGAGAGTGGTGAGACACAAAAAAATGACCTGCAGTGATAGGATGCACATGAAGGTTTCATACATGAACTCAGTTTTACTCCCATGCATCCGTTTGTGTCAGAATAACGGTGTTTACAAATTGTCAATAAAGAAAAAAGAAAGTTTGTCTGAAAAGGAACAGCTCTGACAAATCATTTTTTTCATCAATTTTTCATAAAAGGTAAAAACCTTTTAAAGTGTATCTGAAAATTTTCTTGGCCTTTTGCTAGTTAATTCTGAAGACTTTTAGGTTATCCATCATTTCACGATCAGTATAATAACAAATGCATGACACTTCCTACAAGGCAATATCGTCCACTAGCTTTATGAATTTTCCAGAAATGCAATAATTAGCAAGTGTTTAAGAAACTGGTAACTGGATTTTGTTAACTTAGGACTTTACTGGCTTGTCCTCTTTTTTTACTTGGTATGTTAAACTATGCTAACTAGCTAACTATGCTGTAAGCTAATCCACGCCAACAGTGTGTCCAGTACTGTTAAAAATCCAAATGCCACATGAGTTATTCATGTTTTGGAGTCGATTACTAGTTATTTGTTTAATATTTTAACCTGCTGAGAACAAGTAGGAAGAACTAAACCAAAGATTAAACAATACAGAGATTAACTTAAACTTAAATCATCATTTAAATATAAAGGAAGCCACGACAAATCTCAATACGCTAAGTTAAAGACCCAGAACTCTGACACAGAGACTGTATATAAAAGACAGACATGGGCAGTGATATGTTATCCAGTGTTATGGTATGGTTTTAGACCAATTTGTAAGCTCAGTTTTAGCGCCACCAAATTTGGATAAAATGTTATTAGCTAATGCTGCTAATTTGGTTAGAATGCTGCCTTCATACTTTAAACTGTACTACACAGGTGCATAGTGCAGGCATGGATGTCTAACCCTCAGTGCTAATAAAGTACTAAAGTTTCAGTCACTTAAACAGATGCACAAGCTTTCTGAGAGGTTCACTTCAGTGCCTCCAGTTAGTAGAGATGAGGCCTAGCTAGCAGTTATAAACGCATGTATCGGCACAACTCAGTCAGTAAACGCTAATTGACCATTATATATATAGATAGATTATGAAAAACACTCCCCTGCTCATTGTTATGAAGAGCCAAACTACCTATAGATGCTAAAATAACAAAAATTACTTTTTGTAAATGTAGTAATTCTTTCCCATTCGCCATAGCGCTTGCAATTGTTGTTGTGATGTGGCACTATATAAATAAAAATAAGTTGAATTAAAGTTGTTAGTGGGAATTGACTCATCAGTCATGTAAATATCAGATTCTCAATTGTAGTGTTATAAATTTGACCAAAAAACTTAAACTAATAAAATTTACCATAAATCTTTATTTAGTTCGTTTATAGACAGTATCAGTTCAGTTAGTTTTTGCTGTATTTCAGTTAGATAACACCTATTTTTGTTTTTGGTTCAGTTTTCTTTAACTGTAATAAGCCTGTTGAGATTCTCCAAGGTCAATGACATCAATGTCCACAGTATAAGAATTTCAGCTGGATGACACGATACAGGTCAGAATGCAAAATAAAAAATATTAGCTAGGTTTATATTTATTTATGATTTGCTTGATTTAGATCAAAGCCATCAAAGCTCCACTCACATTCAGAAAATGTCTGTTTTAAAAAAAAACTATGTTGGTATATGGATATATTCAGAGCAGAGAGGTGACTGACCTCCTGACCTGGACACAAACCAGGACCATTCAAACTGGAATACAATAGCCCAGGACAGATATGCTGAGGTCATTGTCCCACACGTAAACAAGCTCTCATTTCTCCCAGCTCAGCAGGAATGTCACTCCACAGTCTTTTCACGCAGCAGCAGGTGACCTCCAGCCACCGGACCCAAAATGAACAACAAAATATGTCTAAATGTGATGAAGCTGAAGTGACAGTGCAGGTGCTGGGACTCTGTAAACACCCCAACGCACAAACTAGAATGAACAAAAGTGGGTGCCTTATAACAAATGTATCCAATTAATTAAGTTTTTTTAAATTTAAAATTTCATTCATTTTAAGTTTAATTTCCTTGATTACCATTTCCAGCTTTTACACAAAATAATACTATTAGTTATCTTTTAGCTTTCAGTTATTTGTCCTTTATTTTTTCCAAAGGCTTGAAAGTAACACAATAAACTGCTGAAAATATATCTATTTTTATCATCATTATGTTAAATAATATCTATGTCAAAGATTTACACAATTATTTTTGGCATTACTGAAGTAGCTATGCATGACAATCCTTATTTATCTCACACCTGGCCTTGGGGCGTTCTGTCATCTTCATATACTGTCTGAAATAAGTCATTTTAAGCCCTCACACTTTGAGTCAGTTTTCTTATTATGGCTGCCAGAAGTTAACTAGTAGTTTGAAAAGGTGGTGGGTGTAAAATGCCATGAGAAAAATGTCTAAAACTGAAGATTTAAGGCACTCTGAAGGCAAAATTTGGGATATACAGTAGAGTGTCATGAACTGCAAAGTTTAAGCAACAGACAAACAAATGTTTGTTTGTTGGCTGACAAACAAAAGATAAACTTTATTCCAAAGCTGATAGCTTTAGTCCAGAAATAAAGTGTAATCCAAGAATATGAAGCTCAAAATGCTATAAACAGGACATAGGACTACAGAGACTTATACTGAAAAGACAACAAAGGGTAGAGTAAAGACAGACTGTTTATACACATGAAGGCAGATGTCAGGCAGATGGAAACGCTTCTCTTTCCATCTACCTAGCACAGTTGAACTTAAGCTAGAAAGTGAGACAACTGAGGAAGAAACATTACATGCAAGACACAAATATCTACCAAAATAAATCAGGAAGTGAGTGACAATAACTGAAACGGGAGATGTAGAGATTTGAACCTTCACACATCGGAGGATGCAGGGAGGAAGGGAATGCAAGTGACAACTTACAAACAGAACCTGAAACTAAGAATTTGAAGTTCAAAGCACACGAAAATCAAAAAACATAAAATAATAAACTAAGAAAATAAGGAAAAGCATAACAAATCCACTTTGGTGTTTTTCTTTTTTTCTTTTTTTTGCTGCATCATGATATGGCACCTCAACCCCTGTCATCTGTGTTGTTGCAGGTGCAGAAGGAGAAGCTCCATGCCGAGCTGAAGCAGGTACTGAGCCAGAAGAGAAGTCATCTGAGAGAGTCGACCTGCCAGCTGGCCCAACCAGAGATGGACTCTGAGCCAGCAAATGAACAGACAGTAAGCAGAAGTCTAGACTTTTCAGGCTGAAATATATAACCTTTCTCTGTATCAGTGGCTTAAAGCTGTAATGTGCCAGGTGATGCACAGTTAAACACAGCAAACTGTTAACTTTTTCCTACATTTTACTTCCTCTCTTCAGCCTGTGGAAAAGTGAATGTAGTCTAAGAATACAATGACCTTTCTTCTGCGACAGCCTCATGGATAAAATGAACTTTGACGTAAAGTTGAGAACAGTACAGTAAAACATGCACCTACTCAAACAAGTGCAAAATTTTACTCAGCATTGGAGCCCAAAAATAATTAAAATTCAAGACAGAAAAGTGGTTTTAGCAATTTTTTACTAGCTTTTGACCTGCTACTCTTTATTTATAGGATTTTTAGGATTTATGGATTTATGCATTGACTAACTTCTTTTAAAATAATGACTAGTTTTGTGTTTAAGTATATTTTTGCTATTACTCAGTCAGACTAAAATAAAACCAGAATTGGTAATAAGAAAACAAAAAAAGAATCTCGTGGATAACCGAAGTTTTGTGTTGGTGTCTGTGTGTCGCAGAGTGTGAAGGAAGCCTCTAAACCTGTGGAAATTGTGGTGGAGACAGAGGCAGGGGCTGGAGCCAGCGGCTACAGTGTGACTGGTGGAGGAGAGCGAGGGATCTTTGTTAAAGACGTCCTCAAAGACTCTCCAGCTGCTAAACACCTCAGTCTACAGCAAGGTGCCTGCAAACACCCCTGATTCATTTAGAAAGCACTACTAGCATACATAACATTTATATAAGATTTAAAAGGTAATTAAAAAGATATTTAGACTTCTTTTAAGGAGTTTGTTCAGAAAACTTTATTATTTGGGGGAAAAGCCCAATATTACATTTTCCACATCATCTGTTCTCATTTTATTTCATATCAGCTTTGTTTATATCCCACCTTTAAAAATAGAGTTCATGAATTGCTTCAGTAATACAATGAAATATGAAACAAAAAGCCAAAAAGTTAGGGGCCAAATAAAGCAAACAAAATTAAGGTGAAATTAAGTTGAAGTTCAAAGGGGAAAAAATCTAATGTAACATAATATCAATAGACGATAATAGGACAAGTCATGACCCAGAAGGGGAAAATCTGCAAATTCCAACAACATTTGAAGCCTATTTTTATGCAGAATTTTTGTAAAAATCTTGAAATATTGATTTAACACTTCCTGACTCACCAGTGAGTCTGCAATTTCCAAAGAGTTAACAAACTCTAACCCACTTTTTTTTTTAAATGCATTTATTCTGATGACATTGTCATGGCTAACTATAAAAAAAAAAATCAACTGGTTTCAGGACTACTAACAGATGTAGGTGTACATTTAAATTTGCCACATAATCCAGCATTACAGAACTTTAATAATTTATTTAATAAATAACTTTTACTTTTTCAACTTTTTCCACTAAATGCATCCTATACCAAATATACATCACAAACTGATGTACATGGATACATTGTTCATACTGTTTTTCTGTATGAAGGTGACCAGCTGCTAAGTGCCAAAGTCTACTTTGACAATGTGAGGTATGAAGACGCTTTAAAAATCCTTCAGTGCGCAGAGCCATATAGGGTCAGCTTCCAGCTTAAGCGAACCATCCCTGGAGCAGATGTCAGCGTGCGCCCAAAGGTTCCCAGTGTGGAGGTCAAAGGTCCTAAAGTCAAGATGGCCAAAATGGTGAAGTAGCTTTATAAATTTATTATAATCACTTTTAATCTGAAAGCCATTGTGTTGAAAAAATACACTGTGATTGATCAATTAGTACAGATAGATACAAGCCTTCAAATGTTGTTGACTGACGCTCTTGTCACATGTGTTTCCTTCAGAGTGTGAAGGGGACCAAACCATTCAAGACTCAGAAAAAACGAGGTGGACGTTTTGGTCTGAAAAGGCTAAAAGAGAAGCGAAGAGAGGAGCTGGTGGTAGAGGGAACACCTCCCAGGCTGGAGATGAGTGATGTAGAGTTTTCTCTTCCCAAATTCAAACAAAGGAAAAGTCCAAAAGTTGAAGTAGAGGGAGCCAGAGGAGCAGCAGTTGAGAGGAAGGCAAAGAAGAGGATCAGGTTGGCCTTTTTTGTTTTGTTTCTTTCTCTTTGGTAGTTCCAAATAATACTACAATACACTGCTTGTTGTACTGCAGTAAAATCTGATGATTTTCTGATAACTTTGTTTTCGTTTGCATTAAATTAGATATAATCTTTTGGGGAAATATTACAATGTTCTTTCCTATTTCTTTTTTTCCTCTCTATACACTGTTTTCCAAGGTTCCCGCACATAAAAACAAAAGGTTATGCTGGAGCAGAGACGGGAGCAAAAGTGGAGACAGGACGGTTTGAAGGACAAGTGAATATTTCCCCATCTGAAATGCCTGGAGCTAAAGTGAAAAGCAAAGGAAAAGGACACAAGTTTGGCATCACCTTTCCTACAAGCAAACACACAAAGTCAGGCTCTACTTTGGAAACTGGATCTGTGAAGCTGAAGCCTCCGGGGGTAAACATCCAGCCGCCATCTGTGGAGTTCAGTTTGTCTGCTAATAAAGATGTGAATGTGGAGAAGGGAGCATCTAAAGTTAGCATACCTGATGTGGAGTTTGCTCTCCCTTCAGGAAAAGCTGAGACATCTTTGCCCAGTGTGAAGGGAACGGCCAAAATCAAAGCTCCTGAAATGGACATCAAAGGAAGAGCTGAGACAGCTGAAGGAAAAGTTCATGTAGATGCAGACAAAGGAGATGCAAAGGTCAGGATGCCAAAGTTGAAACTACCCAAAGTTAGACTCTCACACCATTCAGATGAAATTGATGGTGACATCAAGGTAAAAGCTGGAGGCATCAAAATGCCTCACACTGACATAAAACCTCCAGAGGTAGAAATCAAAGGAGACGGGCAGATCGGTCTTCCCTCTGTTGATATTTCTTTACCTAAAGTGAAGGGAAAGACTGACATATTGGTCAAAGATCACGAAGGAATTAGGAAGACTGCAATCAACATGCCTGCCAGTGACATCTCTGTAGCTGATGTTGATTTGGAATTAGACAGCGGACGGAGAATTCCTGATGAGGTCGAGGGCACTTTTAAAGGTCCCAAAATCTCTATGCCAAAGATTGATATCTCACTTCCTAAGATGGGATCATCGGTGGACACTGAGTGCACAGAAGAGGAAGGAAAATTCTCTCTACCTTCTGTTGAGCTCTCACTCCCAAAGGTCAAATCAGACAGTGGAGACATCCATATGGACTATTATGTTGGTGGTGATGGAAAATTCAAAATGCCTGATTTTGACATTTCTCCACCAGGAGAAGTAAACATAAGGGGACAAGGTGTGGAAGGGGAATTCAAGTTACCAAACGTGGACCTGATCCTTCCCAAAGGCAAAGCAGGAGTGACTGATGTTGAAGGGGAAGGAAATTTTCATTTACCACCACTTGAAATTTCACTCCCTAAAATGAGGACAGGTGAAGTGGAAGTTACCATTGAAGGTCCAGCAGTGAAAGGCAGAAAATTTGAAATGAATTTACCTGACATCTCTCTACCCAAAGGGAAAATGGAAGGAGACACTGAAATAGAAGGACTATCTCAGGAGGAAGGAAAATTCAAAATGCCTTCTATAGATGTTTCTCTGCCACACCTTAAACATCCAGAGGGGCCTGAACATGAGGGTGGAAGTGAAATCCAGATACCCTCTGTTGATATTTCTCTTGAAAAAGGAAAGACAAAGGGCAAAATTGAAATGGAGGCTCCCTCTGCTAAAGGACGATTCAAAATGCCTTCACTTGATGTCAGACTCCCTAAGATAGGAACATCTGAAACTGAGGCTAATTTACATGGTTCTGATATCAAAGGAGGGAAAATTGAGGCGCCATCAATAGATGTTTCTCTGTCAAAAGACAGGGGAGAGGCTGAAATTGATGGAAAAGGAAGCAATTTTAAAATGCCTTCATGCAGTATATCCCTACCAAAACTGAAGCCATCTGAAAAAGAGGTTGTTTTAGAAGGAAGTGAAGTAAAAGGAGGCAAACTCAGAATGCCCACTGTAGACATTTCTCCTCCAAAAATAAAGCTACCTGGCCCAGATGTCAAGCTTGAAGGACCAGAACTTCCAGGTGTTGACTTTTCACTATCCGAGCCAAACATCAAGGCCAATGTGGAGCTCGGTGGCAGTGGGAGTGGCAAGTTCCAGCTCCCAACTTTTGATATCTCACTTCCAAAGATGCCCACCAAAGAAGGAGAATTTGATATTGAATCTAAAGCCAAGGGAGGAACAAAGTTCAATATCCCATCGCTTGACTTCTCTCTTCCTGTAATGAAATCACCAGAGGGAGAGATAAAGATTGAGAGCCCTGAAGTCAAAGGAGGAAAATTCCAGATGCCTTCTTTGGATGTCTCACTACCAAAGATGGAGAAGCCTGAGGGAAATGTTGTCCTAGAAGGACCTTCACTTGACTTCTCTCCTCCAAAGGGAAAAGCGAAAGGAAAAGCCGAGGGAAACATACAAGCAAAAAGTAAAGGAGAACCTTTTAAAATCCCTTCAGTTGATGTTTCTCTACCTCAGATCAAATCAAAGCAAGGTGATATAAATGTTGAAGGACCAGAAATTAATTTTGAAGGTAATGGAGAAGGAGGCAAATTCAACTTACCATCTGTTGACATTGGTCTTCCTGTTGTAAAATTCCCAGAAACAGATGTGAATTTCCAAGGTCCCAAAATCAAAACTGGGAATTTTGAAATGCCAAAAATTGACTTGTCCCTTTCTAAGGAAAAAACACAAGAAGACATAAATATTGATATTCACTCTGGAAAGGATGGGAAAATTGAAATACCATCAAATAATATCAGACTTCCTGAAGAAAAAATTAAAGGTGATATAAATATTAAAAGTCCTGAAGGAAAAACAGGTATGTTCAAAATGCCTCAGGTGGATATTTCTCTTCCAAAAATGAGCCTGCCAGAGGGTGATGTCAATGTGGAAGGACCAAGCTTTAAAGGGAAAATGGAAATGCCAGCTGTTGATATTTCACTTCCAAAAGGTAAAGTAGAGGGAGATGTTGACACTGGCATTGACATAAACATTGAAGCACCTGAAGGTACAGGGGGAAAGATAACAATGCCAAAATTTGACATTTCTTTACCAGAGGTAAATTTTCCTGAGGGTGATGTCAAATTAAAAGGACCTGAAACAAAGGGAAGAAAGATTGAAATACCAGATATTGACATATCACTGCCCAAAGGAAAAGCAGAGGGACAAATTGAAGGGCACACTGGCAAAGGCAACAAGTTCCACATGCCCTCTATTAACATCTCTCTCCCTAAAATAAAATCTAAAAGACAAGATATACATACTGAAGGTCCACAAGTCAAAGGTGGAAAGCCAAACATGCCATCCGTAGATCTTTCTACACCTAAAATAAAATCTCAGGATGTAGATGTCACTCTTGAGGGTCCTGATGTCAAGGGAGGGAAGATCAAAATTCCAACTGTTGATGTTTCACTTCCTAAAGGAAAGGTTGGGGGTGACATAAATATCGAAGGCCCTGAGATGAAAGGAGCTAATTTCAAAATGCCAAAATTTGATGTTTCTTTACCTAAAGTCAGTCTCCCAAAGGCTGGAGTCGATGTTGAAGGACCAGATGTGCAAGGAAAACTTGAAATGCCCACTGCTGATATTTCTCTTCCAAAGGGTAAAGCAGATGTGGATATTGACATTGAAGGAAAAACTGGTAAAGGTGGCAAGTTTCACATGCCTTCACTTGATATTTCTCTTCCTAAAATCAAAGCAAAGGGACTTGATGTGGATATCCAAGGACCTGAAGTCAAAGGTGATATGTCACTCCCAGAAATCAAGTCTCCAGAGGTAGATGTCAGCCTCCAAGGTCCAGATATTAAAGATGGGAAATTTAAATTGCCCACTGTCGACATGCCATCATTGGATCTCTCGCTACCCAAAATGAAGTCTCCAGATGTAGATGTCACTCTTGAGGCTCCTGATGTCAAGGGGGGGGAGATAAAAATTCCAACTGCTGATGTTTCACTTCCTAAAGGAAAAGTTGAAGGCAACCTTGATGTTGAAGGCCCTGAAATGAAGGGTGACAAGTTTAAAATGCCGAAATTCGATATTTCTTTACCAAAACAGAGTCTTCCAGAAGGTGATGTAAAAATAAAAGGTCCGGACATTAAAACTGGAAAGATTGAGATGCCAGACATCAATATTTCACTCCCTAAAGGAAAAACTGAAGGAGATATTGGAAAAGGTGGAAAGTTCCACATGCCATCTGTTGACATCTCTTTTCCTAAAATCAAAGCCAAAGGTCCTGAGATTAATGTTGAAGGCCCTCAGGTTGAAGGTGGCAGGTTAAATATGCCATCCCCTGATGTTTCGCTACCCAAAATCAAGTCTCCAGAGATAGATGTCAGCCTCCAAGGTCCAGATATTAAAGGGGGGAAATTTAAATTGCCCACTGTCGACATGCCATCATTGGATCTCTCACCACCTAAAATGAAGTCTCCAGATGTAGATGTCACTCTTGAGGGTCCTGATGTCAAGGGAGGGAAGATCAAAATTCCAACTGCTGATGTTTCACTTCCTAAAGGAAACATTGAGGGTGACATAAATATCGAAGGCCCTGAGATGAAAGGGGGCAAATTCAAAATGCCAAAATTTGATGTTTCTTTGCCTAAAGTCAGTCTCCCAAAGGCTGGAGTCGATGTTGAAGGACCAGATTTCAAAGGGAAACTTGGAATGCCCACTGCTGATATTTCACTTCCAAAAGGAAAAGCAGATGTGGATATTGACATTGAAGGAAAAACTGGTAAAGGTGGCAAGTTTCACATGCCTTCACTTGATATTTCTCTTCCTAAAATCAAAGCAGAGGGACTTGATGTTGATATCCAAGGACCTGAAGTCAAAGGTGATATGTCACTCCCAGAAATCAAGTCTCCAGAGATAGATGTCAGCCTCCAAGGTCCAGATGTTAATGGTGGGAAATTTAAATTGCCCACTGTCGACATGCCATCATTGGATCTCTCGCTACCCAAAATGAAGTCTCCAGATGTAGATGTCACTCTTGAGGGTCCTGATGTTAAGGGAGGGAAGATCAAAATTCCAGCTGTTGATGTTTCACTTCCTAAAGGAAAGGTTGAGGGTGACATAAATATCGAAGGCCCTGAGATGAAAGGGGGCAAATTCAAAATGCCAAAATTTGATGTTTCTTTGCCTAAAGTCAGTCTCCCAAAGGCTGGAGTCGATGTTGAAGGACCAGATTTCAAAGGGAAACTTGAAATGCCCACTGCTGATATTTCACTTCCAAAGGGAAAAGCAGATGTGGATATTGACATTGAAGGAAAAACTGGTAAAGGTGGCAAGTTTCACATGCCTTCACTTGATATTTCTCTTCCTAAAATCAAAGCAAAGGGACTTGATGTGGATATCCAAGGACCTGAAGTCAAAGGTGATATGTCACTCCCAGAAATCAAGTCTCCAGAGGTAGATGTCAGCCTCCAAGGTCCAGATATTAAAAGGGGGAAATTTAAATTGCCCACTGTCGACATGCCATCATTGGATCTCTCACTACCCAAAATGAAGTCTCCAGATGTAGATGTCACTCTTGAGGGTCCTGATGTCAAGGGAGGGAAGATCAAAATTCCAACTGCTGATGTTTCAACTCCTAAAGGAAAAATTGAGGGCAACCTTGATGTTGAAGGCCCTGAAATGAAGGGTGACAAGTTTAAAATGCCGAAATTCGATATTTCTTTACCAAAAGGTCATGTCAAAATAAAAGGTCCTGACATTAATACTGGAAAGATTGAGATGCCAGACATTGATATTTCACTCCCGGAAGGAAAAGGAAAGGGAAAAATTGAAGGCGATATTGGAAAAGGTGGAAAGTTCCACATGCCATCTATCGACATCTCTTTTCCTAAAGTCAAAGCCAAAGGTCCTGAAATTAATGTTGAAGGCCCTCAAGTTGAAGGTGGGAAGCTAAATATGCCATCCCTTGATGTTTCGCTACCCAAAATGAAGTCTCCAGATGTAGATGTCACTCTTGAGGGTCCTGATGTCAAGGGAGGGAAGATCAAAATTCCAACTGCTGATGTTTCACTTCCTAAAGGAAAGGTTGAGGGTGACATAAATATCGAAGGCCCTGAGATGAAAGGGGGCAAATTCAAAATGCCAAAATTTGATGTTTCTTTGCCTAAAGTCAGTCTCCCAAAGGCTGGAGTCGATGTTGAAGGACCAGATTTCAAAGGGAAACTTGAAATGCCCACTGCTGATATTTCACTTCCAAAAGGAAAAGCAGATGTGGATATTGACATTGAAGGAAAAACTGGTAAAGGTGGCAAGTTTCACATGCCTTCACTTGATATTTCTCTTCCTAAAATCAAAGCAAAGGGACTTGATGTGGATATTCAAGGACCTGAAGTCAAGGGTGATATGTCACTCCCAGAAATCAAGTCTCCAGAGGTAGATATCAGCCTCCAAGGTCCAGATATTAAAGATGGGAAATTTAAATTGCCCACTGTCGACATGCCATCATTGGATCTCTCGCTACCCAAAATGAAGTCTCCAGATGTAGATGTCACTCTTGAGGGTCCTGATGTCAAGGGAGGGAAGATCAAAATTCCAACTGCTGATGTTTCACTTCCTAAAGGAAAGGTTGAGGGTGACATAAATATCGAAGGCCCTGAGATGAAAGGGGGCAAATTCAAAATGCCAAAATTTGATGTTTCTTTGCCTAAAGTCAGTCTCCCAAAGGCTGGGGTCGAGGTTGAAGGACCAGATTTCAAAGGGAAACTTGAAATGCCCACTGCTGATATTTCACTTCCAAAGGGAAAAGCAGATGTGGATATTGACATTGAAGGAAAAACTGGTAAAGGTGGCAAGTTTCACATGCCTTCACTTGATATTTCTCTTCCTAAAATCAAAGCAAAGGGACTTGATGTGGATATCCAAGGACCTGAAGTCAAAGGTGATATGTCACTCCCTAAAATCAAGTCTCCAGAGGTAGATATCAGCCTCCAAGGTCCAGATATTAAAGGGGGGAAATTTAAATTGCCCACTGTCGACATGCCATCATTGGATCTCTCACTACCCAAAATGAAGTCTCCAGATGTAGATGTCACTCTTGAGGGTCCTGATGTCAAGGGAGGGAAGATCAAAATTCCAACTGCTGATGTTTCACTTCCTAAAGGAAAGGTTGAGGGTGACATAAATATCGAAGGCCCTGAGATGAAAGGGGCAAATTCAAAATGCCAAAATTTGATGTTTCTTTGCCTAAAGTCAGTCTCCCAAAGGCTGGAGTCGAGGTTGAAGGACCAGATTTCAAAGGAAACTTGAAATGCCCACTGCTGATATTTCACTTCCAAAGGAAAAGCAGATGTGGATATTGACATTGAAGGAAAAACTGGTAAAGGTGGCAAGTTTCACATGCCTTCACTTGATATTTCTCTTCCTAAAATCAAAGCAAAGGGACTTGATGTGGATATCCAAGGACCTGAAGTCAAAGGTGATATGTCACTCCCAAAATCAAGTCTCCAGAGGTAGATATCAGCCTCCAAGGTCCAGATATTAAAGGGGGGAAATTTAAATTGCCCACTGTCGACATGCCATCATTGGATCTCTCACTACCCAAAATGAAGTCTCCAGATGTAGATGTCACTCTTGAGGGTCCTGATGTCAAGGGAGGGAAGATCAAAATTCCAACTGCTGATGTTTCACTTCCTAAAGGAAAAATTGAGGGCAACCTTGATGTTGAAGGCCCTGAAATGAAGGGTGACAAGTTTAAAATGCCGAAATTCGATATTTCTTTACCAAAAGGTGATGTCAAAATAAAAGGTCCTGACATTAATACTGGAAAGATTGAGATGCCAGACATTGATATTTCACTCCCCAAAGGAAAAGCAAAAGCAAAAATTGAAGGAGATATCGGAAAAGGTGGAAAGTTCCACATGCCATCTATTGACATCTCGTTTCCTAAAATCAAAGCCAAAGGTCCTGAGATTAATGTTGAAGGCCCTCAAGTTGAAGATGGGAAGCTAAATATGCCATCCCTTGATGTTTCGCTACCCAAAATGAAGTCTCCAGATGTAGATGTCACTCTTGAGGGTCCTGATGTCAAGGGAGGGAAGATCAAAATTCCAACTGCTGATGTTTCACTTCCTAAAGGAAAGGTTGAGGGTGACATAAATATCGAAGGCCCTGAGATGAAAGGGGGCAAATTCAAAATGCCAAAATTTGATGTTTCTTTGCCTAAAGTCAGTCTCCCAAAGGCTGGAGCCGATGTTGAAGGACCAGATTTCAAAGGGAAACTTGAAATGCCCACTGCTGATATTTCTCTTCCAAAGGGAAAAGCAGATGTGGATATTGACATTGAAGGAAAAACTGGTAAAGGTGGCAAGTTTCACATGCCTTCACTTGATATTTCTCTTCCTAAAATCAAAGCAAAGGGACTTGATGTGGATATTCAAGGACCTGAAGTCAAAGGTGATATGTCACTCCCAGAAATCAAGTCTCCAGAGGTAGATATCAGCCTCCAAGGTCCAGATATTAAAGGGGGGAAATTTAAATTGCCCACTGTCGACATGCCATCATTGGATCTCTCGCTTCCCAAAATGAAGTCTCCAGATGTAGATGTCACTCTTGAGGGTCCTGATGTCAAGGGAGGGAAGATCAAAATTCCAACTGCTGATGTTTCACTTCCTAAAGGAAAAGGTTGAGGGTGACATAAATATCGAAGGCCCTGAGATGAAAGGGGCAAATTCAAAATGCCAAAATTTGATGTTTCTTTGCCTAAAGTCAGTCTCCCAAAGGCTGGAGTCGAGGTTGAAGGACCAGATTTCAAAGGAAACTTGAAATGCCCACTGCTGATATTTCACTTCCAAAGGAAAAGCAGATGTGGATATTGACATTGAAGGAAAAACTGGTAAAGGTGGCAAGTTTCACATGCCTTCACTTGATATTTCTCTTCCTAAAATCAAAGCAAAGGGACTTGATGTGGATATCCAAGGACCTGAAGTCAAAGGTGATATGTCACTCCCAGAAATCAAGTCTCCAGAGGTAGATGTCAGCCTCCAAGGTCCAGATGTTAAAGGTGGGAAATTTAAATTGCCCACTGTCGACATGCCATCGTTGGATCTCTCACTACCCAAAATGAAGTCTCCAGATGTAGATGTCACTCTTGAGGGTCCTGATGTCAAGGGAGGGACGATCAAAGTTCCAACTGTTGATGTTTCACTTCCTAAAGGAAAAATTGAAGGCAACATTGATGTTGAAGGCCCTGAAATGAAGGGTGACAAGTTTAAAATGCCGAAATTCGATATTTCTTTACCAAAAGGTGATGTCAAAATAAAAGGTCCTGACATTAATACTGGAAAGATTGAGATGCCAGATATCGATATTTCACTCCCCAAAGGAAAAGCAAAAGGAAAAATTGAAGGCGATATTAGAAAAGGTGGAAAGTTCCACATGCCATCTATCGACATCTCTTTTCCTAAAATCAAAGCCAAAGGTCCTGAGATTAACATTGAAGGCCCTCAAGTTGAAGGTGGGAAGCTAAATATGCCATCCCTTGATGTTTCGCTACCCAAAATGAAGTCTCCAGATGTAGATGTCACTCTTGAGGGTCCTGATGTCAAGGGAGGGAAGATCAAAATTCCAACTGCTGATGTTTCACTTCCTAAAGGAAAGGTTGAGGGTGACATAAATATCGAAGGCCCTGAGATGAAAGGGGGCAAATTCAAAATGCCAAAATTTGATGTTTCTTTGCCTAAAGTCAGTCTCCCAAAGGCTGGAGTCGATGTTGAAGGACCAGATTTCAAAGGAAACTTGGAATGCCCACTGCTGATATTTCACTTCCAAAGGAAAAGCAGATGTGGATATTGACATTGAAGGAAAACCTGGTAAAGGTGGCAAGTTTCACATGCCTTCACTTGATATTTCTCTTCCTAAAATCAAAGCAAAGGGACTTGATGTGGATATCCAAGGACCTGAAGTCAAAGGTGATATGTCACTCCCAGAAATCAAGTCTCCAGAGGTAGATATCAGCCTCCAAGGTCCAGATATTAAAGGGGGGAAATTTAAATTGCCCACTGTCGACATGCCATCATTGGATCTCTCACTACCCAAAATGAAGTCTCCAGATGTAGATGTCACTCTTGAGGGTCCTGATGTCAAGGGAGGGAAGATCAAAGTTCCAACTGTTGATGTTTCACTTCCTAAAGGAAAAATTGAGGGCAACCTTGATGTTGAAGGCCCTGAAATGAAGGGTGACAAGTTTAAAATGCCAAAATTCGATATTTCTTTACCAAAAGAGAGTCTTCCAGAAAGTGATTTCAAAATAAAAGGTCCTGATATTAATACTGGAAAGATTGAGATGCCAGATATCGATATTTCACTCCCAAAGGAAAAGCAGAAAAGCAGAAATTGAAGGAATATCGGGTAAAGGTGGAAAGTTCCACATGCCATCTATTGATATCTCTTTTCCTAAAATCAAAGCAAAGGTCCTGAAATTAATGTCCAAGGCCCTCAAGTTGAAGGTGGGAAGCTCACTCCCAGAAATCCCTTGATGTTTCGCTACCCAAATGAAGTCTCCAGATGTAGATGTCACACTTGAGGGTCCTGATGTCACTGGGAGGAAGATCAAATTCAACTGCTGATGTTTCACTTCCTAAAGGAAAGGTTGAGGATGACATAAATATCGAAGGCCCTGATGAAAGGGGGAAATTCAAAATGCCAAAATTGATGTTTCTTTGCCTAAAGTCAGTCTCCCAAAGGCTGGAGTCGATGTTGAAGGACCAGATTTCAAGGGTGAAACTTGGAATGCCCACTGCTGATATTTCTTTTCCAAAGGAAAAAAGCAGATGTGATATTGACATTGAAGGAAAAACTGGTAAAGGTGGCAAGTTTGAGATGCCTTCACTTGATATTTCTCTTCCTAAAATCAAAAGCAAAGGGACTTGATGGAGATATCCAAGGACCTGAAGTCAAAAGTTCCATATGTCACTCCCAGAAATCAAGTCTCCAGAGGTAGATCAAGCCTCCAAGGTCCAGATATTAAAGGGGGAAATTTAAATTGCCCACTGTCTAAATATGCCATCATTGGATGTCTCACTACCCAAAATGAAGTCTCCAGATGTAGATGTCACTCTTGAGGGTCCTGATGTCAAGGGAGGAAGATCAAAATTCCAACTGTTGATGTTTCACTTCCTAAAGGAAAGGTTGAGGGTGACATAAATATCGAAGGCCCTGAGATGAAAGGGGCAAATTCAAAATGCCAAAATTTGATGTTTCTTTGCCTAAAGTCAGTCTCCCAAAGGCTGGAGTCGATGTTGAAGGACCAGATTTCAAAGGAAACTTGGAATGCCCACTGCTGATATTTCACTTCCAAAGGAAAAGCAGATGTGGATATTGACATTGAAGGAAAAACTGGTAAAGGTGGCAAGTTTCACATGCCTTCACTTGATATTTCTCTTCCTAAAATCAAAGCAAAGGGACTTGATGTGGATATCCAAGGACCTGAAGTCAAAGGTGATATGTCACTCCCAGAAATCAAGTCTCCAGAGATAGATGTCAGCCTCAAGGTCCAGATATTAAAGGGGGAAATTTAAATTGCCCACTGTCGACATGCCATCATTGGATCTCTCACTACCCAAAATGAAGTCTCCAGATGTAGATGTCACCCTTGAGGGTCCTGATGTCAAGGGAGGGACGATCGAAATTCCAACTGCTGATGTTTCACTTCCTAAAGGAAAAGTGGAGGGTGACATAAATATCGAAGGCCCTGAGATGAAAGGGGGCAATTTCAAAATTCCAAAATTTGATGTTTCTTTGCCTAAAGTCAGTCTCCCAGCAGGTGGTGTAAAAATAAAGGGCCCTGATACTAAAGGTGGGACAATTGAGATACCTGACATTGATATTTCACTCCCTAAAGCAAACGCACACGGAGAAATTGACAGGCATTCTGGAAAGGGTGGAAGGTTTCATATGCCATCTGTCTCTCTTCCTAAAATCAAAGCAAAGGGACCTCAATTCAACATAGAAGGTGCATATCCAGCGTTTGAGATTTTAGTACCTGAAGGAAAAGCTGAAGGTGACCTCAACATCGAAGGTCCTGGCAATAAAGGAAGCAAATTCACAATGCCCAAAGTTGATATTTCACTTCCAAAAATGAACTTCCCAGAAGGTGATATCAAAGTGCAAGGACCCAACGTGAAGGGAGAAAAGGTCACAGTTCCAGAGGGTAAAGTGGAGGGAGATATCAATATTGAAGGACTCTCTGAAAAAGGAAGGTTTGATATCCCAAAGGTTGAAGTTGATAAAAAAGGAGGTGGATTCCACATGCCAACTCTTGACATAAATCTTCCCAAATTTGACCTTGACCTCAGCCTGCCCTCTGGTATAAAAGCTAAAGGCTTCAAAGTTGATACTCTAAGTCCTGATGCATCTGGAGATTTGGAGATGTCTGGTCTTACAGGAGGCCTTAATCCTACCAAATTGGAATTTAAGAATGAAGATATAGAGACAGGTGGTCTAGAAGGTCCAGGTGCATCCCTAAAACTTCCCACAGTAAAACTACCAACAGTTGACATCTCAGCTCCAAAGATGGATCTCAATTTTGGCCTTACAAAACCCAAAGGTGATGATGTGGAAGTAGAACTTCTGAAAGCAGAAGGAGGAAGGCCTTCTTCAGGGGGCAGCTTTGATCTACCTAATGTCTTCCTCAAAGCACCTAGTTTCACTCTTCCTAGGTTTGGGGGAAAGACAAAGAGCTGTAACTTAGAAATACCAGGACCTAAGGCACATACCTCACTCAGTTCACCACATGTAGAAGGAGAGATCAGAGCACCGTCGGTGGAGTTTGATGGAGGTGGAAAAGTCAAGGTGAAAAAACCTAAAATCAAACTGCCCTCATTTGGCATGTCCAAGAAGGCTGCAGATGTATCAGTCTCTTGTCCTGATGTTGATGTTAAAGTGAAAAAGGGAAAAATTGACATTCATCAACCAGATATCAATGTTGACAACTCAGATGACATGTCAAAATACAAAATGAGATTTCCCAAGTTAAAAATATCATCACCCAAACGTGAACTCCCAGAGGAAAGAGTTGAAGCAAAACTGGATGCAGATGTAGAGGCAAAAGGTGGCTTCCATGCACCTGGCATCTCTTTAAAACTGCCAAAGTTTTCTATGCCAGGCTTTGTCTCTAAAGAAAAAGACCTAGGTAAGCCAAGTGGTGACCTTGAAGCTAAAACCAAGGTCAAGATGCCTTCTGTTGAGTTGTCGCTACCAGCAGCTAAAACACCAGAGACTGAGGTTCTTCTCCCAAAAGCAGAAGTTGATGTTACAGAGGCTGATATAAGAGGCTATGAGGGAAACCTTAAAATTCCCAAAATGCCAACGATTGATGTTTCCCTCCCCAAATTAGACCTTGATGTGTCCTTACCCAGAGGAAAGTCTCCAAAGATTGAAGGACCAGACCTGGAGCTAAAAGGGGGTGATGGAAAATTCAAAATGCCTCATTTTAATATGCCTGCACTTGATGTTTCACTTCCAAAAGCAAAGACTGATTCACCAGATTTAGAAATGAAGGAGATTACAGAGGGAAAGTTAAAAATGCCTCACATAAAAATGCCCAACGTTGACATATCGCTTCCTAAAGGAAAACTCAAAGGTACTGAGGCAGAAATAGAAGTGGATGGACAAGGAGAAGCAAAAGTCAAAACACCTTATCTGAAAATGCCCGATGCTGATGTCTCTCTGCCTAAAGGTCAGATTGAAGGTCCAGAAATAGAGATTCAAGGAGAAGGTGGAAAATTCAAGATGCCACATCTAAACATGCCTTCTGTTGATATTTCATTGCCCAAAGGGAAGATTGGAGGTCCAGATGTTGAAGTAGAAGGACATACCAAAGGAAAATTTAAGATGCCTCACTGGAAAAAGCCAGATGTTGATGTCTCTCTAACCAAAGGACAGATTGAAGGTCCAGAAGTGGAGTTAAAGGGGAAAGGTGGAAAATTTAAGATACCACATCTAAGCATGCCCTCTGTTGATATTTCACTGCCCAGCGGAAAGACTGGAGATGCAGAGACTGAAACAGAAGGAAATAAAAGAGAGAAATTTAAAACACCACAAATAAAAATGCCTTCAGTTGATATTTCAGCACCCAAGGGAAAGATTGAAGGTGCAGATGTTGAAATGAATGTTGATGTTTCTCTACCTAAAGGAAAAGTTGAAGGTCCAGGAGTTCGAGATGTGGAGATCAAAGGAGAAGCTGGAAAATTCAAGATGCCCCACATCAATATGCCTTCAGTTGATATTTCACTACCTAAAGGAAAAACAGAAGGTGCAGAGATAGAGCTGGAAGGAGGTGCAGGGGGGGGGATCAGAATGCCTCATGTCAAAATGCCAGGTTTTAACGTCTCTGTACCCAAAGGAAAATCTGGCAAAATTGAAAGAGAGATGGAAATTGAGGGAGATGGCAGCAAAATGCCACATATGACAGTGCCTTCAGTCAATATTTCACTTCCAACGAGAAAGACTGAAGGTGCCAATGTTGCAATTAAGGGTGAGGGAGGAATATTCAGGATGCCAAAAGTTGACATTTCTCTTCCTAAAGGAAAACCTTCAGTGCAAGGTCCTGAGGCAGATATTGAGGGAGATAGAGGAGAGTTCAAGATGCCAAATGTGGGCATATCACTTCCCGAGGGAAAAGTAAACATTGATACACCAGCAGAGAAAATGGAGACAGAGGGAGGAATCATCAAACTGCCAGATATCAAGATGCCAAAAGTTGATATTTCACTCCCGAAAGGCAAAAGTAAAGGTAGTGATGTACCTGTTGTAGAGATGAAAGTAACCAGTTCTGATATTAAAGTTCCAGAGGGAAAAATACTACTGCCAGTGGCTAAAACCACTGAAGCAGAGATTAACTTACCAAGTGGTAAGGCTGATCTGGACACTGGGGCTATTGGAGGAGCTGATTTGCATTTTGAGGGTGAGCACAAAGGCCTAAAATTCAAAGTGCCAACAATAGATATCAAAGGTCCAAAAGGAGGCTTAGAACTTGATGTTGGACTTCACAAAGGGGAGGGCAAAAAGGACAGGAAAAAAGTTGATCTACCTGACTTAGATGTCACTACAGAAACCAGCGGCAAAGTAAAAGGGCCTAAAGTCAAAGGAACAAAATTCAAGATTGGAATGCCAAAAAAGAAAAACGGTGGAGAAAGATTTGAGTATTTTGAAGTTGAAACCCAGAATGGTCATAAAGATGACAAAGATCATGTTAACCATCCAGTACCAGAAGTTACATTACCAAGTGTAAGTCTAAAAGCAGAAGTGAAAGGAGAGGGTGGCTCCTCATCTCCGCATGCAGGAATCAGAGTCCCCAAAATACCAGACATAGAGTTTGATATTGGCTCATCTCAAGGTGGAGATGACAGCAAAACAGAAAAAGGCAAGAAAATCAAAATCCCTAAGTTTGGCGTCCCATTACCCTCCCTATCCTCACCAGAGGAAAGTGTGAATGTCCATGGGCCAGAAATTCAGTATGAGGGCCCTAAAATGCCTAAAGTAAAGAAAGCGGTTTTTGTCTTGGTAGACACTCCTCCAACAAATGAGCCTGCTACAAGCACAAGTCCCTTAAAAGGGGAAGCAATGGCTGAGGCTGAGACAGAGAATGTCAAAGTGAAGATGCCCAAAATCAAAAAGAAGCCAAGCTTTGGAAAGTCCAAAGAAAAGTCAGCTGCTGCAAGTGCAGAAAAAGAAGGGGCAGAAGAAGAAAAGTCAAAGGGGGGAAGAATAAAGATGCCTAAAGTGTCATTTTCGTCTGGCAAATCTGCATCATTTGGTGGTGACACTGTCAAAAGAGAAGGTTCAAGTTCAAGTCTCAATGGTGAAAGCCCTCACAAGGGCTCCAAGGAAGAGAAGGTGGCATTCAGTGGTAAAATCAAACTCCCAAAGGTGGAGTTCACCAGTCTATATGGGAAGGCGGGTGCAAGAGGAGCAGACATGGAAACAAGTGGGGAACTGGGAAAGCATTCATCACCAGAAGAAGTACAATCAAGCACAATGTTACCAGGGGGTTTCACTGAGGAGCCTTTGAAGGATTTGGTGTCTTCTCGTGCCAGAACAGAAATGCTGGACAGGGACAGCTCAGAGTCCCCTTCTGGTTTTGCCACAGAGTTCACCTCAACAAAGTTTCAAGCTTGGAGCAAGGTGGAGAGCAAAAGCAGGGAGTCAGAAGAGAGAGAGTCTTCCTCATGGTTTAAGGTCCCAAAGGTCACCTTGAAGCCACATGCCACAGGTAAGGCTAAAGGAGATGCTACTGGGCTGGTATTACGTCAATACTGCTATTAATGTTATTATTAAAGCCGCTTTTTGTAAAAACCCTCTGAGATAGTTAATTAAAAACTTCACCACAAGATGGCAGCATTTTACCAGAAAGTTTTGGTGCAGGTTTTGAACCCAACCCATTCAGCTTTAAATTATTCTGCGTTCATTTGAATCACTGTGCATTGCCACACTAAAAGACTAACTCATGTAGTGTTTCATGTTTCTTTAAGAAAAATGCATAGCCTGAGCTCTTATATATATTAATGGATATATTAAGGACACAAAAATACAAATTTCTAACAAAGCACTACATGGCAAATTTTGAAAAATCTAAATTTGGATCTTCCCCGTCTATTAAATTTGCCTGTTTAGACTCGAGACTATAGATCAGCATATAACTGATGAAAAACTGTAAAAGTCTACACATTCAAAAATGATGTTTAATCAATTTTGCATGTTGTTTTCATATGTTGTGACTGGATTTTAATATTTTTTTTCCACTGTATTAACACATGATTTATTAGAATATACTTTACACTATCTATACTTTATCCTCGTTGTTACCTTTGATGTTTTTTGTATATTTTTTTGTGTTCTTGGTAAATAAATCACTAATCTATGCTCTTCTGTTTTGTCTCTTCTACAAAAGACTAAGTTTCTTTTCCCTCTTGATTTCTTCACCTATCCTCCTCTTTTCCTTTCATTTCTCTCTTATTTCCTGGCCTACCTGCCGCAGGCTTCCTCCAGATAACTCCAGAGGCTTCTCCTCAGGCCCAGCGGAAAGGTGAGGTAGGGGGTGAGGCAGATGTCTCCGGGTCTTTCTGCCTCCACACCTCAGGGCTCGACTTTACCACCTCGCAAATGACCGAAGAGCACCAAATCTCTTCCTCCGAGGAGGGAACTGTCACCATGGTGACAAAGACTACCAGAATCACCCAGCACCTGGCTGAAACACGAACAGACGAGTCTTCAACGACCACAGCAACAACAAAAACAACAACAGCAGCTCACCAGGTGTCAAAGTACTGAAGATGCTGGAATGGTATCTTTAATGTATTTTACTTTTCTTGTTATTGTTGTTTTGTTTTTCTGTGAGGTTGCAGTGTTAATATAAAGTAAACCTCTAATAAAAGCACAGTTTATCCTCAAATTAATTATACATTTGTTTTTCTTCTGACCTGTAGTGCTGTTTATCTACTGAACTTTTTTGAACTGATTATTTGTGGGCTCCGTGCTCCAGCTAATATCACCAAAACTGGGCAACTCTAACCAAATCAATTTAGATGGATAAATAGTACCAGAGGAACACCATGTATATTAATTTGGGGTTCATCTGTGCCTTAACATTAAAAAAAAATTATATTTTAATAGATGATGTATGAATGTGATGAACTACAATAACATTACATCAAGTGGTATTATTGTCATTATTACAGCTAAAGGTTACTATATACTTCCTTTCCTCATCTTACATGTGACGACGTTTTTTCTTACGGTTTGTTAGTTTAGTCCAAGTTATTTATCAGATTTTGTTTGGTTTTTAAAGGTTTCACTCTGAATGTAAACATGTCTGACTGCTTCATTATTTATTTTTGTTTTTGTGTTTGAAATGCGCTGGAAAGAGTCTTTTACTCACATCGACTTCATGGTTCAGGATTCAGTTTCATGATCATTTAAAAATATTTCATTATGAACCATCACAACGTAGGCCAGAGGAATATTTATGTAAATAAAACAATATAATTGCTTTTTTTTGAAGCTGTTTCATTTTCAGTTCATAATGTATTTTCATATTTACCAAAGCATAAATGATATTTTTTGACCTGAAACACTGTTTTGTTTGTCTTGAAGGAAAAGTGTGAACTTCTGAGATTATGGGCTTTTTTTGCCATAGTTTTATATATTAGCACATTTAGCCTGTGCTTTTCTGTCCAGAGGTGGTCAGTGAGTAAGCAGGACACTCTGGACTCTTTTTCTGCTGTGGGGATCAAACCTGTGACCTTCTGGTTATAGGTTTCTCTCAAATATTTAGCCCAACCTGCTGCTAATACATTTTTTATTAATGTTTTTACTGTACAATGGCAAAAAAAGGGCACCACTGTATTTGTTGTGATTGAGCCTGTAGCTTTAAAATACACTGATATTTCTGAAGCTCGGCTGTTAAGTATTGTTGAGTTTCAAAACATCAGCAGTGAACTGGGCGGAAATTTGGGGATTTAAACCAGAAATTCAGAAATTTTAGAGAACTGTAAAGTTTATTCTGTTGATCCAAGTTGCTAAAAGGCTGCTAGAGTGAGACTAGTGGGAGTGGCGTGTCTTGATCTTGTTGCAAAGCAATCGTGTTAGAAAAAAGGCCAGAAAACATTTAGAGTTAGCTAAATATTTCTAAAAACACCAAAAATAACTGTCAGAGTGATTGAAACTTTAAGTGCCTTTACCAGTACATTTTAAACAATGTATCTATGATTAATGTATAAACCGTTTTAAAATGGAGTAATCTTCTTGAATATCAGTTTTTATGTCTCTACATTTTGATATTTAAGTTTAATTTATAAACAAAGAACTTACCATTAAGAAAACATGTTTGAAATTTTTTGGTATTCAGTTAAAACTTCCTCCCTTAGAGGATACACCAATCAGGCTTTTTGAAGGGTTTTCTATTTTCGAGTAGATGTAAAACATTTAAGAATGAACATCTTTATGTTTCCTTTATTGGTTGACTGATGGAATGAAGCTGTGTGGTAAAATGCATGAATCCATAAAAGAGTTGTCTCATTAACAACTTTTAGCACAGTGCCTTTTTTTGCAGCTGAGAACTAGAGCTTTAAAAAAAAAAGCTGAGACGAGTGGTGACATGTGAAGGTAACGCGCACTGAGGTAGGATGTACGTGTATAGAGATTTTTAACTTTCTGGTTTAACGAGGTCTTCGAATTTCTTTTTGATTCTAAGGTTTCAGTGGCAAGTGTTTTGTCAGAGCTGCATTGAAAGAATGTTTGTAAAGATATTACTTAAATAAAGTAATATTCACACAAAACTCTTCTGTCCTGTAGTCAAATTTTAATTAAATTTCAATGAAATTTTCAAAGAGCCAATATTATTTCCTACTCCATATTTTTATATTGCATAATTCACATCTCAGAGTTATTCTTCATCATAAGCTGGGCCTTGGTGCAGATCCTCAGTTCATTAAATGTCTGAAACAAGCTGTTTTTAGATCTTTCCCTTAAGGCCACCCTCCTTTCATAAACCCACTGCCCCCTGAATCGATGCCCCTCACAGGGGCAGCCGGTAGGTGGAGCTTGTGTGTAGCACTTTGTGCCTTAATTGACCATATTAGGGAGATCCTCCCTCTATGACATCATACCTAGCCAGGGGTATAAAAAAATGACTGAAAAGGCTACTTAAAGCAGTATATAGCAATGTATGGTGTGTATACTGGCCTCATTATTTGAAAACAGCTTTATTTAATATAAGCATACACCATTTAAAGAGTATGACAGAACATATGAACAAAGCACAACATGTACATTTTAAAGTCCTAATATAAGAAATGCAGTGGTCTTTAAGCCCATTTAAATCCAGAAAAATAATTAAGACTCTTAATAATCTTTAATGTATTTCTTTTTGAATATTTTGACTATATAATACCAAATTAGGGTAAACTCGGTTTCACTGGCTTGTTTATATTAGAGTTATGAAAAAGATCCATAGCACATGAATAAGGCTTATTGAAAATGTCTGGAGAGGAGGACTTTGGAGGAAAAAGTAAATTGTGCACATGGATGTATGACGTCTTCCTTCTATGTGTGTGTGTGTGTGTGTGTGTCTCCCAATCTACTCATCTGCTGCTGTGATGATGCTGTGAAAACGTAGGTTCTCTGGTGAGAGTATGTGAGGCTACACTAATGCCGTATGAGGAGTAAACAATGCCACGAAGCAGAGACAGGGGAGAGTGCAGCATCACCAGCTACAAACTTACTGTTTTCAGTTCACTGAACAATTTCAGCATTTTTAAAATCTCAGAATTTCATCTCTTTTAAAATAAAGTTTCTTTTGGCTAATACCAGGGTGTTTTTGTTGTTGTTGTACTTGTTTGGAGCCAGAATTAACCATATTTAGATGAATCCTTGCAAGTTCCATTAGCAAGGGGTTAGCAAGGTAAATGCTAATTAGTAAAAAGCAATGGAAACATAAATTACTAGAAGTTTAATCACTGAAACTAAAATCAACGCCTCTTAGATGGTGTCATAACAATTTAAACATACTCCACACTGTACCTTAATATCCAATGTGCTGTCAAAAAACACAAAAAAACCAGTAAAATCATAAACTATGGGTGAAAGTGTCTAGTCTGCACTTTTACTACAACAAGCACAGGTACTGGCCCCCTGATAGGTGGCTAACTCACTGTCCTAATATAGATAATGTAGATAATACAGTGAGTAGAAAAATAAACAGTTATTAATGCAATGAAACTCAACGGTTACATAAACAGCAGCACTGTAGACCAAGTGACTTATGTAAACACAGACACCTGTGGCTAGTCTACTGGTCATTTTGGCGAATTAAGCTAACAAGTAATATAAAAAATGACCTCTAAAATTTCAAAATATTTACTCCTTTATTTCAAATGCTTATAAAAATATGGAGAGAACACAAATACTTTCATAGGTGACCTGTGGATGATATTTTCACTTTCTATAACTGTTTCTCTTGTGTATATTTTCTGCTGCACACTGAAAAAAAATCAACTGATTTTATTTTAAGTATTTTCAGAGAAAGCTGCTTGTCATATCTCAGGAATACATCAGAGAAACTGGGAGTATGTCCAGAAAAAACAAAAGTAGCCATTTTTTTCTGTGATTTGTTACTTTTTCTAATAGTTATTTTAATTAACTCACCAGTCAATAATAATTTTGCTACTGGGATTCTTTCACCTGTACTTAAAAAAACCCCATTTCGTCTAAAATGTCCCAATTTGTTTGTTTGTTTTTTCAGAATAAACACATTAAACATATTAACACATTATTTTAATGGGGAATGGTTAAAATTCCAGACACTGTGTTTTTATTACATGTTATATTGACCTCTGAAAATGTCAGAAATCCAGCGTGCATATGATAAATTTGTGTTAAATTCTAGATCTAGGTCTGAAGCTCCCAGTAGCAAACAAAAAGATTCTGTATTTTAGACTGTTCTTTCTCCTTAAGTGTGGCATCACGAACCCTCCATACACTTCCGCTCGCCTCACCTCTCCCTGCTCTGTGTGGCACGAATCACGCCTCCTATCAGTGAGTGGGCTGTAAGTCAAATTAGCTCTTCGTCATCCTGCTCGCTGTGCACACCGGAGGCTACTGCGGTAAGATGCGGCGGCGCACGATGCCGAGCCGCGGCGGATGAGATGATGCGCAATGGCTGAACGAGTCGGGAGGAGAGAGAGAAAAAAAAGAGGCTGTGGTCTGATTTAAACGATGGGACAGGACTGAATGGATGTTCGAGCGATTTGTAACGTTTGTGGTGCAGGCCGAGTAGAAAGATGAGGCGGCGCTGATTCCACTTTAGGATGCTCCAGAGCCCGAGAGGAGGGAGAATAGGCTTCGTCTGTAAACAATAAGGAAGCAGAGGGGCATTAAGTAAAGGACACTTAATCCAGAGCCTGGACCTGAGACCCCGGGGCTTCGAAAAAGGTAAGAAACAATGAGCACTCGGCTGTGGGCATCCCTCTCAGGACATGCTGGCTGGGAACACAGGTTGTGCTGGTACACTGTGTGGTTTGACGTGGCTCATCTTCATCACAGTGGTGCTGATAGGAGTAGGCTAAGTATGACATACGTGGCTCAAACCTATTTTCGTCGCTTATGTGGCGGGTTATTGATGCTCTTCGGGTAAATCCTTTAAGCTGTGTGGGCAGGAGAAGTGGATTTATGGGTTTATGGCCACCTGTGTTTCGTTTTTAGTCTACTGGATGATTGTGTGTGGCTGATGCAACAACTAATCTAATTCTCACCACAATGCAAATGGTGTCAGTTCCCATTTTCATATATATAAAAGAGCCTGTTTGGGTCGGAGTAGTGGGAAAAGAAGTCACTTTGGATTCAAATGCATGACCTCTGACAGACTCACACCTCCCACACTGAATTATAGCTGCAACCCATTGAGCCAAACCAAAGTGAAGTCAGCATTAAATTATTTTAATATTTAAACTTTAAGCTTTTTATTCATTACCTCATCCTCGTTTACTGGATGGGCCTCCTCTTGGCGAGATCCTTGCTCTTTAATCATATCACACTACCATATAATAAGTCTGCAGTTTTGTAACTTTGAGTCTTTAATTTCCATATTTGTTTTATTTATTTATTTTTTTTACCCATTCCCCTGCAGGTTGCTCTGTGACAGCTGAGTCAGTCCTCTGTGAGGAGAGGCCAGTGAACGGGGAGGGCGGCGAAGCTCTGGAGACAGCGTCACTGAGCGTCAGCCTGGAAGAAAACAAACTTCTCATTTCCCTTGCTCTCATCAGCACTGACAGCTGGACATCACACCTGCATGTTTCTCTTCTTCGTCAGGAGACTGTCTAAGTTGAGGAGTGATAGGTGCAAACAATCGCAGGTCGCCCGTCAGAAAAACAGCTGATTCTGTCTTCAGATGCAGTCAGAATGATTTGCTAAGATATGAGATTACAAGGAGATTCATCTCCCTCCGGCCATGTTAGGAAAACATCGTCTTCGGTACCACTGTCAGAATTAATCAGTAAGAAATTTGTTTCAGCTGTTTCATAGTGCCCAGTGATTTTTTTTTAGTTTTTTTTTCTAAATGATGATCTTTTTACCTTTGAGCTGTCAGGCTGTGAATCAAGAATAGATTCTTGATTGTGGCAGTGCTCCCTCTCACAAATGAGAATTCAACTTGAGCTGACAGGCTGCATTTTAATAAAGGATAAGTAAAAACCAACCAATAAAACATAGATGAGGCCCACAACAAGCACTATGCTCCAGCAGAATAACAACAACAACTACCCGTGCCTGAGCATGTCAGGCTCTAGCCGGGAGATGCTCCAGAAATGCTCCAGAGCCTCTCTGCCCTTCCCCAGCCGACTGGAGCTGGGACTGGCAGATCTGCCGCTCATTCGGGGTCTCCGAGCCTGGGCCCTGTGTTCCAGGAATCGCCACAAGACTGCTAATCTGCTGGGAGGAGGACAAGCACCCACAGCTCCTCCTGCAGGTCGAGGAGGTTCAGCATCATGCCCCAGGCCTGCAGATGTTTGCCTGAGTGGCGAGTGGGGTCGCATGGGATATGGGCTTCCGCTGGGGGTGGACAGTAGGCAGGCTGGAATCGGAGCTTTGGTAACAGTTGCCACTCTGAAGACCTCAGAGGGCAGCGGGAAGACTCAGACTCAGTGTCTGTTCCTCCGGACTGAGAAAGGAAGCTGTTTGTATTCAGCAGCTAAGCCCAACTCTGGAGTGACAACCAGTGCAGCCTCCAGTGTGGTTGGAGGATGGCTGCGAGGAAAGACTGGAGTAGGAGGAGGACGCAGAGACACTCCAGCTGGGCCAACTCCACCGGCACAGACTGGAGCAAACCGGGTTAGGGTGCGATCAGGGAGGAGATGGAGGAAGTCTGGCAATGCAGCGGGCCGGGAGAAAACAGGCGTGAGCAGAGAGAGGCAGCAGAGGAGCAGGGAAGTTCCTGCTGGTGAAATCGCTGTGGAAGAAAGGCAGGAAGAGCAAGACAAAGGAGGCCTGGACTGTAAACAGTTTCCCACCCCACAGCAGGACAGCCGGCGAGCCAGATGCAGCCACAGCGTTTCTCCTAAATCCTGCGTCCAATGTGGAAGGAGAGCACAGAGGAGGAAAAGCCAGGATGGACACGAGGGAGGCATCCCGAACAGGCTGAACAGTGAGGTGACGGGAATGAGGAAGGAAAGGCAAAAGAATGAAGAGGAGGATAAGGGAGGCCTCGGCAAGTTAGAGTCTTCCAGCTCTGTTTTGACTGAACTAAACCCTGACCTAGAATCTACCCGTTCTTACAGCGACTCCCACGACAGCTGCGATGTGGGAGAAACAAGAGAAACTGAGAGCAGCGAGGGGCAGAAGACACAAGCTTCTCAGAGCAAGGACGGCTATTCAGAGGAACAAGAAGACAGATACACTGAAGGAAACAACGTCACCCATGGACATTCTGGGTTGATTGATAATTCAAGACATAAGAACAGCATTACTGAGAGAAAACCAAGTAAATGCCCCTGTGAAGAAGAAGGGGCTAATGTAAACGGATTTTCTGATCTCGATGAAGCAGGTGAAGAATCAGAGAAAAGGGCTGAGTGTGCAGATGTTAAAGATGAAAAGGAGAACATCAGCGAGGCTCTTGATGAATTTTCCAGCTGGTGTGCAGTCTTTACGCCTGCCTCCAGCAGCACTGGAGTCTCCCTCAGTTTTAACAAGTCAGCCGCACCCATAGAGGGCAGCGTCTGCAGTGCTGACCATGAAACTTGTTGGGTTCAGGCTGAGCAGGAGCAGGAGAATCACGTTGAGGGGTATCAGCAAGAGGAAAAAGACTCTGGGGTCACGGGTGAAGAAGAACAGGCCAATGAAAAAACCACTGTGAATGAGATATTAAATAATAAACCTCAATCTGTGTTTAAAAATGAGGAGGAAGTGTTACCTTCATCCCTCACAGATGGAGATCATTCCATCTCTGAGTCAGGCGAGAGGATTGTGGCAGACAGCAGCAGCAAATGTGGGACGAAAGATGAGCTGGAGTCGGAAGAAGGAAATTTAGAAGAGAGCCTCAATCCTGAACATGGAGACGAAGCTGGGGATATTTGGAAGTCGGATGAATGTAAAGAACTCACACTCAAAGATAATTATGAAGGGACAGCGATAAACTGTGCTTCAGAGGAAGACTGGCGGTTACAGGAGGTCGAAGATGAACGCAGGAAGTGGGAGAAAGAGGATGGATACACCTGTGCACAAACAAGCATCGCCCCTGTTGAACCAAGTGGAGAGACTAACATCACTAACACTGCCTGCACCAATCTCCCCACCTCCCCTGCGCTCTCCCAGGCTAATCCTGCCCCTTCCCTGCCCACCCTGGGATCCATGGCAACCGGCCTGCCCTGTCAGGAGGAGGAGGAGGCAGTCAGTGCAACAGCAGGAGACAGAGAAGGAGGCCAAGAAGGGAAGAGAAGAGAGCTGGAGGAGCAGGGTGAGGTGGAGAGTGGCTCCACCGTGGCCACTGACGAAGGGAGGAAGGAGGAGGAGGAAGATGAGTTTGGAGTGTTCATGCAGGCGGAGGGAGAGCCAGCCTGGAGCGAGGAGTTCACCATGTCTGCCTCAGTGCCTTGTGGGAGCAGAGAGAGTGTTGGTGAGTCTCGTGGTTGTTCATTCTCTGTCCCTTTCTGTGTTTACGAGCCAGGCTTTCCTCTCATTTTAGTATCTCTTTCACTCCTTTGAGATCTTTAGTAAATTTGCCTTTCTGTGTGCTGTAGGCTTGGATCTTTTGGTCCTGGACAACAAGGCTGACACAGAAAGGCTTCAGAGATTTTCAGAAAAAAGTCAGAAATGTGCAGATTTAGACTCTTTAACACTCTTTGTGTTGTGTTGTGTTGTGTTGTGTTGTGTTGGGGAAACAAAGAGTGAATGGCAACAACTCCCTCAGAGAATTAGTGCATTTTTAACCTTTTGTACACTTTGAGGAATGCAAGTGCACACAATCTGTTTTCAAGAAGCGCACAAGTAGTTATGCACAAGTGGGTATTTACTTTTATCTTTCCAAAATCCTGTTGCTGTTATAGTTTCTATTTTATGAAGATGTGTTTGCTGGGATAAAGCAGCTGGAAGTTTTATTCACCTCAGTCCTTACTTAAACTGCATTACTATGTACTATTTAAGTACTGCAGACATAATATTTACTGTTTGTTAACTCCCTCCTCAAGAATTGAGATCTAATTATCTGGATCTAAGTTAGTGTTTTATAGAGAACATCAAGATATTTTGCAGTTTTTAAGATCCATTCAAAAAAATAAAATAAGATGAACTCCAAAAGGCAGTTGGGCCATTCCTCATCTTTGGTATAACTTTTCCTACAAATCTACCTGAATCTTTTCGACTAATCCTGCTAACAAACTCAGAGAGAAAATAACTAAACCCATCTCAAAGCTTCCTGGTTACATGGAATTAAAAAATATTTCACTTGAAATAACACAAACTAATCTAAATTTGGCACAAAAAAAACAACCACCATTGGACACCATCATTCAGTGCAAGAAGGTAATTGAAAAGAAAATATTTTTTATTGGATTTTTTTTAAAGAACTGTATGATGAACGAATAAAGCAGTGCTAGTAACCGAATCATAAATAAATGAATTTAATTAGTAGTCTGACAGTATGATGGCTCTTATCTGCTACACTCATGAAGCAGACACGCGCAGGTATGTCAGATCTTTTACTCCTTGTGCCTCGTTGTTTTTCTCTCACAGCCGGTGTTAATCAGTCGTAATGATCCCTCATTCTGCTCCGTTTAGCTAATCACCTAAATCATGTTAAGCCCAGTTTCCACAGGGGGGCTAAATGAGGCTGTGCTGAGGTTGGTGCATAATTATGTCTCAGTCTGTTCTACTGAAAAGTATTTCTGTTTATTTTAACATGTTGCTGATGGCTTATCAGTCACCATTTATCATCAGAGGGACTGATGTATGTAAAAGGGCAAAAATTAAAGCACCAGCTCTAAAACCTAAAGGCTTGCTTCACCCACATTACTTATGCATATTTTCACACTTATCTGGCCTTTTAGTTTATTTTGGTTTTAATTATTAGTAATTAAGATGGGCTTTAAATAAACGTGAGTTACAGTAGCAAATGTTCATATTAAACATGGCTGAAGTGGGGGTTTTTCTACCCATGGCTCTGTATGATGTCACTTATGATGGGCATCCCTAATAAGGCAATCTCAGGCACTGAAGCCCCACCCACATTCTGTTTAAGCATCTCATTGAGGGCCAACCAATCAGGAAAATGTTGGCCTAAAAGGAGGAGGAGATAAATCTACTTGTTTCACACAGTGGATAAAGTGAAGGAGTTCACCATGACCCAAAAGTCTTTTAATGAATAGCTACAGTACTAAGATGGAGACATAAACTTCAGCAGACAAGAATGAGTGTAACAAACACCTTTCATAGCATTTGCAAACAGAGATAAGGCTGTGGCTGTGTGAAATCTGGGAAAATACATATTATAAATCTACACTGAATATAACAACAAGGTTTAAAAAATTAGCTTGAAGTAAAAGGAGTGAGAGGCAGAAAAAACCTGGAAAAACATTTGATTGGAAGTGTGTTCCAGAACAGGTTGTTTTAACTCATTCCTCCATAAAGATACATTTGATCCCTCAGTGTATATCAATAAAGATGCAGTTTGAAGGGTACCTGCAAAGGCAGCGACCACCCTCACTAACATGTGATGCAAACTTAGTCAATTTGTTCTGTAAGCAGGCCTGAAATAGGGGTAAAGAGTTAAAGTAAGGCAGCCTGATAATCATACAGCTAATCATTGTACACTCAAGCACATGCTGTAACTTAGATGACGTAAATGAGTTGTTGACCAGTAGTACTTTTAATCTTGTGATAAATATGCTGAGTTGTTTCTTGCCTTGGTAGGCATCACTTACCAGCACAGTGGAAATAAGACTGTAGTTTGTCCTGACCTGGATTCCTAACCGATGTCTCCGTCTCACTACACGGTATTAATCATTCAGAGTCGAGCTAAGAGAGGGGGAGGCAGCAAACAGGCCAGTGAGCTCTCCTGTTAGCCTCAGGTTATTGGGCAACGGGTGAAAAGGAAACAGTCTCACAGAGAAGTGTCTGATAGATACATCGTCGGATAAATACACCAAGCAATGGAGAGCGACATGTAGATGTGTCAAAGCAGCAGGGATCGAAGGGAGATACAAATATTCACTGAAATGTTTCCACGCAGTGAGATGTCGCAGTGAGATTAAAGTCCAGCATACACACTCAAAGAGTCCCGCAGAGTCTGGTACAGCAGGCAACTTTTTAAGCACCAGCAGGAAGCAGTCACAGCAATAGACAACACAATGATACGACAAGGTGATTAACAGAATAATAAATGCAAGTTGTCTTGCTGTGCTGCTGACAAATAGAAAGCTGAAGATCTACTAAAAACTGTGGGTTTTAATTCTGACACATCTAATAATAATTTAAAATGTTAGCATGGTGCCTCTCTAACCAAGATTTACAGGTGTCCCCTAAATGCATCACACGCAGGAAAAACCAAGTTACTGCTTTGGATATTACATTCGGTGAAAAAAGGTGTGTGTGTTATCCAAACAACAGAAATGAAAATAAAAAAATATAACCACTATCTTTGTGAGAAACCAGTTTAATTTTTAGAGCATCAGAGCGATTGCAGTTTGTAAATGACCTTAGCCTGCTCTATTTTTACACACTTTTTAATGGGAGCATGTCTCCACACTATACCCCTGAAATATGACTGGCACCCCCCCAGTGCTTAACCACCAATGGACTACAGTGTTGTTATTCTTACACTGCTCAAAAACCCTGCGTGAGAGCATGGATAAAACTGATGGTCCAACCTGACTAGCATTAATGGACTTGTACTTTAAGTATTTCTGTGTTAAACTGCTTTTTAATTCTATTTAATTCAATTAAATATGTGTATATAGCACCGAATCAAAACAACACTTTATATTGAAAGGTAAAGACCCAATAATAATACAGAGAACTCCCCATCAATCAGACGACCTCCTATTAACAAGCACTGGGCAACAGTGGGAAGGAAAAACTCCCTTTTAACAGGAGGAACCCTCCAGCGAAAGGGAGGGGCAGCACTGGACAGGACAGGACTGCTCAACAGTATTTTGGAAGCACATATTGTCTGTCCGTCCATCTTCTGAACTGCTTTTCCAGTTCTGGGTGTCGCATGAAAAATACTGTACTTCCCTTTAAAAAGCATCAGGTCTATTTTATAGGTTACCTGCATCCATCTGCACAGAGCACATAAGGACGACAGGAACGGTTTAGTCTGCAACAGTAAGACTCCATGCAGACTAAACGCCCCGCCTTGGACAAACTGTGAATTGAATTGAAACCATCTAAAGCATCTTAGAAACTTGTCAAGGTTTAAGTAGAATGAATAAACAGTTAGTGAAGATATGCAAAGATCAGACAGAGATTTCTTAAATTATTAGCTGGATGTGTTGTAGGGGCTGTAGAATTTAATTTAATTTTCCAGCATTTAAAAACGATTGTGGACATTTGTACAAAACAGTTATTAGGATTCTTCATTCATTTGGATAAACTGGCCCCGTTTAGAAGCCATCTTAGTAATTATCATCACCTTCTTTAGCACCAATGCTGCTGTTGGTGTATTACAATACAGGGTTATTGCCCATTATTATCCTCTAAGAGCATCGAAAGTACATACTATGCACTATAAGACTTAATGTGCATGTGCCTGTGTGTGTGTTTGATAACAGCACTTGGAAAGCATGCTATCACCAGTGAGTCGACCCTCTGGACGCCAGGCAAGACGGACAGCTCGTTCCACCAGTCAGACGACACCTGGACAGCCTTCCCTCAGGATTCATCAGATGAAGGTGGAGACGTTGTGGAGCAGTGGTGGCCAGCCAGTGCTGTGGAGGAGAGGAGAGACAGACTCTCAGCCAATCAGAACCTGGTACAGTTGTCCTTCAGTAACTGCTATAAAAACGGTTCTGTTTGTTCAGTAAGAGCTAAAGTGGCCATTACATCCACTTCACTGAGAGTCCACAAACTCCTCAGGATTGGTTCATTTGTGTCACAGCATTGAATTTCTGTCTTGCGTGGTTTGTCTCTGTGACTCCAACCTCTGTTTGCACTTCCTGTACCATCGATCAGGGATGTTCGGTGGATTCAAGGAGTTATTTGTGTAGTTGCTCAGTCCCCTGTGGATCATGCAGTAGAAAAGAATTATTCATGTGTAAATCTATGCATTATTTGCTCCATGTGCTATTCTTAGAGTCTGATAGATATAGCTGGTCCTGGGTGAAATGTGCAAAAACCTTCATGTGTCTATTGTATCTTGACTATAACTTAGAGAAGGAGTGAAGTTTCACGTCCAAATACCTGTTTATGCAGGATTTGTTTTTTGGTGGGAGATGGGGTGATTTTAGTGTTATCTGTGTGGGTCACTAATTTTTATCCAGTTGAAAGTGCATATGTCTGTGACCTAAAATTTCCCCCTTTTTCTCAAATGCCTGCGCCATTACCATGGAAACACGGCTCACCCTGATGTAACCCTGCGGGAGGAGTGACTAAGTTTTATGAGTAAAGATTAATCAGTATTTTCTCCAGCGGTATAACTCACATTACCCCAGCTTTTTTTTTTTTTCTTAAAAATAAAATTTAAAAAAAAGAAGTCAGCACTGCGGGGAGAGTCTCCCAGTGGACATTAAGCACAGTGCAAAGATGCAGATGAAAAATGAGCCCTGCCCAAAACTGCAGTGAAGCAGAGTGAGAGGAGGAGATTGGCTGTTTTTAAATAAGTTGGTTCATGTGCCTGCGGTGCCACAAGGAGGCCTTTATGAAAATAAAGTATTAACTTTTCATGTAATGAACCATAAATGCATATTTTTTCCTAAATGCTGCAAATGTGTTTTTGATGCTTGTGTTTTGACTGTTTTCTTGCGGTGTGCTGAGCTCTCCAGCTGAATTTGATGAGCTCTCTCTGTATTTACTGCAGGCGGCTGTCTTTGCTGAAGTCTTCCCCTCATTTACTGGTTCATCCTCAAGTGACTCCTGTGACCTCAGTACTGTTCCCACACTGAGCCAGCTCCTCAGAGGCGGAGCAAGCCAAGACCAGGGGTAGGTGAACCGTGCTGACGAAGGCCATCATGTGTAGCGATGGCTCTAGATAAAAGATGGATGGGAATAAACCTAAGAAGCTGAGTGAAGTCAGTGCACAAGTGCCTTCAATGTACATTCTTCAGCTCTCTTTATCCATGCCATCAGTAAACACTTTCCTGGTTTTAATCATTAGTTTCAGCTCTCACCAAAGATAGCATAAGTTTAATTTAGTAACGTATGTTTCCCACCGTTTCCCACAAGGATAAGCAGAAAAGAAAGGATGGGATGTTTCCCACTGGTGTCCAGAAGGATGATAAAGTAGACTGTGATTCAGGGCTAAAGAAACCAGTCATAAATACTGTTTTCATCCATATTATTGCATAAGTACTCTGTACTGAATGGATCAGACCCCAAAAATCATCAAACTCAGTTTTACTCCTGCAAATGTTTATGATTGTATTTTGACAGATTGTCATCCTTCACCAAACCCTTCAATTCTCCAAATCAGTTTGTAAAAAGAGAACAACAAAATCTTTTTAGATCTTTCTCATAAATATTGAGCTTTTTCATCCTCATAAAACTGTTCCATAAATTCACCATTTTAACAGATATACTGTGTTTTCATTACATCATGTTGACCTTTTTCTTAAATATTCATACTTATTTTTTAGGAAAATACTCTTAACAATTACCAAAAACTATCAGACAGGGAAATTTTCGTTTTAAAAAATCTGTATGGGTTCGGGTTTTTAAAAAAAAATTATACATACAAGTCCTTTTTTTAATGGAATTAATCACAAAATGACTTCGTTGTCCTTCCAACACTGAATATTTCTCTAAATCATTTGTGTCATTTTACTCAAATCAAACAGGAATGAATACAAAATGCATAATTTGATGATCTTTTATGGTGTCGGTGGTTTTAGGCGATAGAACACTATATGTTGACAAGTTGAAAGAAAATGTGGCCACCTAGTGGTGACTGTGGTGAAGGGCAACTGTATTTCAAGGAACTGTTAGAATTAACTATAACATGCCAGAGCAAACATGTTTTTAACTTTGCACCCCTGGACAGCCTACTAGGAGTAATCCTTGAAGCTCTTTTCTGAACTGCGTGGTTTCTGTCATATTTCAGATATCCTTACAGAACAAAATGACTGGGTTAGTGAGGGTGCTCTCTGCCTGTGCAGCTACCCTTGAAAAAACCTGGGAACTATTCTAGTGGTCGTAAAACCGCACCAGATGGGTGGGCTTGTCAGATGTCGTCTTTATAGGAGAAAATGTGTCAAATGAGCTAATATGGACTGTTTAATGAACATTTGTATGTCAGAGCAGTCATTTACAATTATTCACTATCACAGATTCTTTAACACATAGATTCCCATATCATACTCTAATTATACAGATGTTTTCTTAAACTGGAGAGTTTTATATCAAATGAACTATTTCCTAGAAGAACACACTTGAAAACAAACTCTTAGAGGAGGCCTTTATCTCTCATTTTCTCTACATTTTTCTTTGATTCTAGTAAAATAACATTGCTATTAATAGTCCTTTTTTCCTTATATTTGGCCTTGGTATACTGCCTCAGTACATTCACTGTTCAGTACAAGTGAGTGGAGCTAAAGGACACCTGCCTTTGATCCGGCTTTCTTTTATGTGGGCAGGGCTTCTGTGATCACAAACAGAGGTGACCATGCTGACCACACTGTCACATCAGAGAGAGAGAGAAACCTACTTCTATCCCAAAGGTTAACCACAGCAGATTGCATCCATATTTGATTTGGTAGAAGTTTTACACCACATACCCTCCTCTTTATGCAGGCTTGTGAGCCCTCAGGCTGGGAATGCATCTCCTCCCTGTCTTGAACTGGGGATCTTTTGTGTGTAAGATGAATGTGTTGACCACTATACCACTTAAAGCAGAGTAAAAAAAAAAACGTCTGTATGTGAAATAACCCTTAAAGCTGGAGCAAACAAGTTTTGCACTCAGACTGTATCTGATCGTGAATCTTTGAAAAGCAATCATTTAAAACAAATGTTCTTCTTGTGCATGAAATCGCGTGTCTGTGTCTTTGAACCTTTAGGCTGTTGGACAGTTTCCACGACTTAAACAAAATGATCGGCCAGAGATACAAGAGAGCCAACGGCGTGTCTCGTAACCTGCTGCTGAAGACTTTACACCTGGAGCAGCCGCACACTGTGAGTAAAGACCGGCACCATGCACATGGAAATGCGAGCCCAGCAGCTTTGGAGACGAGTGCGTCTTAATCGCTGGCTGCAGACATGTTTCAGTATTCACAATCTGATAGAAAACACTTAAGAAATCAAATTTTACAGCAAATGTTCCGTCTCTTTACTCAATAATTTGCTGCAGGGGAATTAGCACAGAGCATTTAGTGTTCACTTTCAATTTGTGAAGCTTCGAGGTTGTTAAATTTAATTTGTCAACACAGCCTTAACGGCATGTAACATGAACTGATAGTGCTGTTTGACTGATAGCCTTGAAACCTGCAGCCTCATTCAAATGATGTGACTGCTGTTTTATGCAGAACGCTCTGTACACGAACAGCCCTGAGCGCGCTGCTGAACCGAGTCACGTCAGAAAGCTACAAGGCACCTTCCAAATATGCAAGTGTGGGGTTTACCCGTCCACTGTGTGACTGCTTGCTACAGGCCAGAAGCAGCAATCAGCATTATCACAGTGCGTGAAATGTGAATGTAACGATCATTTTATCTATGCTTCTTTTTTCACTTGTCCCTGCTTCATTACATTTTAAACTGGGTTACAGCAGAGGGCCATAATGCAGCAGCAGATAAATCATCTCATCACAAAGGTCTTATTTTACTCAATTATAGTCTTCGTCGTTAATTTTTCCGCAATGCTGCATCTTTCACTGTACATAAATTCAAATATAAGTTATTGCTGTTTAATTACTTTGCTACTGAATGTGGTGTGAAAATACCACTTTTTGGTTTTCATTATCATTTGACTGGGGTGTTATTTTCTAACTGAGCAATTATTAAATTATAAAGTCTTCAGTAACCTTTCTAATTAACAGTCCAGACATAAAAATAGAAGACTGAGAATAGTTCCATATAATAATGTTTATGATGTTTTGAATTTTTAAAGAAGGGTAACTATGATTAAAAAAAATCAAATTGAGACTGGTATGGTTAAATTATGCTAAGCTATGAACTACAAAAGCTAAAACCTCTGCAGTTTAACAAAACAGCCAAGGTTATTTATACAAGCTACAAAAAATTAACACAGGGACGAGCTACAATACAGGAATATTGTAAGACACATTGAGCAAACACACAAAAGAGGTGTGGAGACTGAAGGTAATTGGAAGGAATGACCAAAAAAAGGAGAAGCAAAGTGTTGCTGTTTAAGGTTAAAGCAGATGCCCTCGGCTGAAAAGAGGCGGTCCTTTAGGTGGTATATTTGAAATTTGGGTTATATCCAAACTGTGCAAATGTGCACCAATGACATGGGGGCCTAAAGTTTATCAGAAAATAGATGTTTACATGTGTCGTACTGGTTGTGCAGCAATGATAAAGCATGCACAAATCAAATGTTCACTGAAGGTCAAAGTGATATTGTTTACGCAGGCGACAACAGTGGAGGACAGGGTGAAGTAGGGTGGTGTTTCAGCTGTCGGGTGTTTAGTGCAAGCCAAAATTTGAAGGTGAACTTTATTGTTTGTGTTTATTTCTGCAGAAAATAGCTGCGTCTGAAATGTTGTCAGTATGTCTTTTGATTGCAGGCACTTTTGCAGCATCTGGACCTAACACAGTGATTTCAGCAGTCTCGCTGCCTCTGGTTCAGATCGAGTGCTCTTTTGAAGTAGGCCACGTTTCTCTCAGAGGGGTTGTTTGCTGTGTCTTTGGCTCCCTTGTTAGCGTTACCCAGATTTTCCTGATAGATGGCTCTGTTTGGCACAGAGATGTCTTTTTCCGTATTTTTCCGATAGCAGATGATCTGAATGGGCAGTTAATTGTGGTCTACTTCCTTTGCTCACAAATTTTGTAATCCTCCTCACTACCAATCAGAGCTGCTGATTTGAACAAATATGTTAAATTTTAATTTGATTCATTGCTTTTTGTAAGTTGTATATTGCAGTAAATATAGCTGACCCAAACTTCCACCTGTACTCTCCTCAGGACGCGCCTTTCCCACCTGGTTTCGAGGGGTTTGCGTATCGTTACTCAGGAAGGGGTTTGGTAGGTGGGCTCTTTCTGACACAGCTGTGTTTTGTTTGATCCAAACAGATCAGATGCTCTTTAAAGTAAAAAATTGTAGCTTGCTTTAGAGGAACTGTGTAGAAACAGGGAACAGGAAAATATTGTTTATATAATCTTTACAGGCTTATTAGAACTGGATGATTGATGTGGAGCTAAGTGCCAGGACAGCTAGAGCCAAATAATGGGTTTTTATCTGGAGTAATCTATATTTGGTGGTATGTATCTGTTGTCTGTAAGAGGATCAGCTGAACCATCAGCTGATTGGAGCTTTTATCAAGATCAGCTGATCTTGTGGCAGAGTTCGACTTTATGGTCTGCCTGAACTAATGCTAATGATTATTGCTCATTCTAAATATTGTTACATTTTAAACTGACAACATAGCAGTGTAATCAATGACTGTAACTCACCGCCATGGGTATAAATATGTGGATGAATCACTAAAAAGTAGGTCAAAGAGAACGACTGTCTCATATTTAAGTCCAGTCCTTGCCTATTCGTGTGTTATATGACGGCTATGTGACAAGCTGGTTGTGGGCGCAAACACAGAACAACTGGAAACAAGAACTAACTAAGAAAAAACAGCTTTGAAAATTCATATTATTACAAATCTAAAACTAAAGGAGGAGCAAAGAATTCAAATACTAGCAAACTTCAAGGAGACGCAGAACAAGGAGACGCAGAACAAGGAGACGCAGAACAAGGAGACGCATGGCCATGAGGGACAATCTGACAAGAAACAAGGACAGACTCAAACGATAGATACAAGATAACAAAGGGAAAAGTAGCAGGTGGCAGCATAGCTGAGGACACTTGTACCAGGAGAAATCTGGGTACAAGACCCGGTGACACTGACAATTTGGGAGTTTTCCTTTTCCAGATTTGTGCGTTTGCGGGTCCAAATGGAGGTTTTGTTATAAGGAGTCCAATTCGACTCTCAGATTAGAAATCCCAGTTTATTTACAGATCAGGCGTCCTGAAAGAGAGAGGGGAGTGTGAGGTGTTTTTTCTACAAGGTTGTCGGTGCGCCCCCTCCTCCTCTGAGCTCACACCTCACAGTTCTGATAATTGGTCTTTATTGTAAGATCCACAGGGAAACCACGCTCACATCTGGTGTGTCATCCTAATCAGAGCTGATGGCACTGTGTGCTTTGAGCCTACGACAAGTCAATAATTCTATAATAATGGATTTGATTTTATCATTTGTTCATATTTGTTGTAACCTTCTCTCTGGCTAGTTGATAAACTAAACTATAGTCAGCTGTGTTGCTGATTTTAGTTTTCATCTTTGCAGGAAAGCAGACCTGCTTCCTGGACAGCAAACTGCCGCCTCTCCCCTGGCCTCCCCTCAGCCAATCAGCATGCTCAAAATGCCGCTGCCAAGCGACGGCTGTCCTATGACTACAACAGGAACATCATGGAGTAACTCTGTGGACCTCAGCTCTGGTTTGGCTGTCAGCATTCACAATGAAGGACTGCAGGTTTTAACAGGTTTCTCGAGGATCCGGATTCACAGCATATTAAACTAAGCACTCATCGACCTGCTGACTCTTTGCACACTTCCTGGTTATTTAAGCCTGAGACAGTGAGGAGAGCCGGTGTCTCCTCCAGCACCTGCTGATGTATACTGGGGGAGTGGTTTTTTTTATATCACGTGTTCATCACCTTGTTCACTATCACCACTACCACCCATTAAGTATCAACCTTACCTACTGAGATTCTTTGGAGCATTGTGACCTGTTACAAGGTACACGCCACCACCTTAAAGGCACTCTAATTTTTTCCTCCTCTAACAGAAATAGATCTGAAGCACCACTGCTTTTTGTCTCAAGGGTAGAATAAATATAAAGCATATAATACTCACATGGGGTGAACTTAAATAATAAAAATAAACGTTTCTCCCACTGAAATCACTACGTCCAGATGAACAGAATCAACCTTTTGTGGTATATAAGACATCATTTTACATACATTGGCGGCCCTGTCAGTCATGATTTTTGACATGCCGGTTGTTTAGCGTACGTCTGCTGTCTCTTTAAAAGTTTGTGGTTTGTTTTTGTCGTGCAGAAATGGAAGAGTGTAACTGGGGCAAAAAGTTTCTACCTCCAGTGTTGCTGATCTAACAGACAAATAAAATTATGTTGCACTACACTACAGTTTAAATTTGAAATAGATTTTTTTATTAAGTAGGAAAATCCTAGTTCTGAAAAACTGGTATTCTTCATATACTATATGCTGTGTACTGTAAGCATATTCATACAATATGTCAGTTAGGCTGAAAGGGGAAGAACATCTGGGGTTATTGGTTAAGTTTCTAACCATGAAGACACAGCTTTACTTCACACAGGGGGCCTTTAAGGCTTCTCCTTATTTCCTGCCATGTATATACTCTCACAGTGATGGATGCTCATGTTGAACATGGCCAAAGGTTCAAATATTGAGCCATGTATATATAAAAGTAATTCCTGTGAGCTTAATATCCTGCATATCATTTCAGTCACACAGGTGTGGCTGTGAGCACTAAAGCCCCACCTGCCTGTGTTCAAACCAATCAGGTGAGGCTCTAATACAGCTTCTTTCAGACGGAGTATGAGCTGGGGGGCTGCATCAATGACCAGTGTGAATTTTGAATGAGCAGAACAGGTACAAGACAAACTGTGTCAACGTAGCATTTTAAATTACCCAAGCATCTTTTTCCAATCTGTGCTTTTCAGTTATTTCAAATTGGACTAACAAGCCATTGTGATGGAGGCATACATGTCTGTATTATTGAGTGCCAAGTCAGGTAAATGGGAACTATCAGAAAACTAGATTTGTAGTTATATTTCCAGCCACGTTTTATGAAAGTAGCATAAAGTTCCAGTCTTCCTCCCGGAAAAGATCTCTGGGTTTAATTACAGAAGAAGACTCGATGACATGATGCTTGTTTTTGTTCTGTAGCTCCATTAATGTGGTGGCTTGACCCTTTGTAACAGCTTCACTCCTCTTCAGTTTTCCTGTCTGTAGCAGAAACCTCTACAGATGTCACCATCGCCTGGATTCATGCACATGTTCAGTAGAAGTAACAGAAAAACCTTTTGTCTAGTCGTGTCATCACACAGAAGATCAGAGTCAAGCGTTATTTTTTTTCCAAAACGTAGAGCAGATATAATAATGAGTACTAAAGAAAGATCAAGATTGTTTTTGTTTTAATTTTGTTTACATTTGACATTTTGATGCATGTGCTTTCATTGTGTATTTGCTACTGAAAAGCCAGTGACAGGAACAGGTCTCAACTTTGTTCTGGTTCCTCAGAGAAACAAGTTTGTCTTCCAGTTAGTGCCAACAGGAACACCAGAGAAAGTGCCAATGTTTACGAGGTTACGGAAGTGATTTCAGGAGGAAATGTTTGTCTTGTTTCTCAAACACACTGAAGTGGACTCAAACAAAAGCATGTGATGTTCCACCTTTTTCTTTCTTTCTTTGTCTTTCTGTCTCGCTTCTTGTCTGCCGAATGTCTCAGTACATTCGTTTTAGTTCAGCGCTGTTCTGTAGTCGAGTCCACTTCATGGGCAAAACTTGAATTTAGCTGCCGGTCAAAATGATATTTTATGAGAATATTGTTCACATTATGTCGATCATGCACCGCGTTTCTAATTTGTGGCACCTCAGAAAACTTTAAGTCGCTCTGTTGTGTATTTCAATTGTTAACTCTGTTAATCTGTGATGAAATTCAGAATCAGTCGTGTGTGTGTGTGTGTGTGTGTGTGTGTGTGTGTGTGTGTGTGTGTGTGCCATTTATACAACATTCAAATTCTTGAAAAAATGGATATTTTCTGTTACAATGAGGAGGATCCAGCTGTCGCCTTGTTGACTGATGTAATAAAATGATACTGCGTGTTGGCTAATGCTTCCTCCTGACATGCAGAATTATGTGACCTGTTGATTTCATGAAGAGGGAACCACTGGCTGACTAGTAACTCAGATAAAATCATCACATGGTCTGCTCTTCTGGGCCATGTTTGAACATTTTGAAATCCACTCACTCGTCCTTTGTAAATATTACGAAACGAACAAATATTTCCCAGACAGACCGAGAAGAAGTCAGACCTGACATAATTCAGCTGACGTTTCATGGAGTCAATGAGGGTTTTTCATGAGCTTGTCATGAAAAACATTCAAACCCATCCATCTTTTTTCCTAACCGCTTATCAGATTGAAGGTTACCAGCTGTCAGTGGGTGATGACCGATCCTCAGTTTTCTGGAATCAGACCAAACAATTAATGAACATAAATATGTTTTAGGTTTACTCTTTGCCAAAATTGCTGCACATTATTCTAATTAATATATTAACATATATCTACTTTATTGCTCTATGGATTAGCGTGGGGCTTTGTTCATAAGTCCATAACTTTGGTCCATGTTTACTATGCTTATACAGGAAATGTATAGATCCAGAAAATGTGTCTCGTCTTTGTGAAAGCCATTGATATAATTTATCAACACAACGAAACCTGAAGATGATTTGATCCGAATGTTTCTCGAGAATAGAAACTGTTGTGCCCCTGACAAATAGAAGCTGTAAACTAAACTGAAACAAGAAAGTTCACTCCCAAAATAATTTTTTTAACTGTGAAACCAAAATAGAAACAAATTTTTCTGCTTTGGTTAAAAACTGACCAAACATTTAATAGACTGTCATTTTCACACTTGCACTTGAGGAAGTTTGAGGAGAATAAGGTCACGATATTTTCCGCAATCATCCTGTTTCACATTTAGCTTCAAACATGTCTCCACCTCTGGTGATACTCCACATGGTTCAAGGCAAAGGAGCTGCACCGATAGGGGGCATGACACACATCTCCTCTCACTAGCTGTAAATATTTACTGCGCTGTCCTCACAGTTTCATAATCTGTGGTATTTTGGGAACTGCAGAGTTAAACACTGTGTGATGGTCACCACTGTTGGGCGGTGTTGAGAACAGTTCAGAGCTGCAGGGCATGTGTGAAGGACTCATGATAATGTCCCCACTGTTATTCTGGCACCATTTAACGTTGGCATTTTGGCTTTTAATGACATCTATTTAACTGATTTTCATTAAATATTTGTGGCACATAGAGCCTAATGGATGTTGTTATATCTGCCTTTCACTGTCACGTACCCTCCAGCAGGTCAAAGTTTTCATTAGTCTGCAGGTCAGAATTCGGTTAATGACGGAATACCTGCAAAGCAATTAAAATTAGTCTCAGTTTGGCTCTATTATGCAAAAACATCGCATTCTGTTGATTTTTAGAAAATATTATATCATCAGGAAAAGTAAAATTCTGTAAATGTTTTCTTTAGAATAAATTCCCTCGAATTGAATATGTGAAAAGTCATCAACTTCTGCAGGATTAATGACACTTAATGCTGCTACTGCAAAATACACTTAAGATGCAGTCAGTGCCAGCAAAACGGTGTGGAACATCAGAAAACAAGCCAAACGTCTGCTAAACTTGATGGCCTGTGTTTTAAATGTGGTTCCAAAAAACAAACTTGATAACAGCTGCTGAACTGGTAAAAAGCTGCTGGTCACAAGGCAAAAGATTTCTGGCCTGTTGGCTGTTTACCATCACAGCCTTACTATTAATACAAGGACATATAATAGTGCACATTGTGATAACCAACTGGGACATCGTGTGAGGAAAACAGCGTGTAAAATATCAAGCTGCATTCTTGCATGTAATAATTCATGTTGCAGACTGTGAGAGGGGACTGAAGTGATTCACAAAATCACTGCATACAGATGCCTGTAAATACAACATAAAGGAATTTTTTCATATTTACAGAAGATCATATTTTATTTTAGCTTTAGGAGCACTATCACCTAATAAATTCTATTTATCAGAATCTGAAGACATGGACTGGTTCACTTTTTAACATGATAAATAATCCAGTATTAGCGAGATTATCCTGTGTGGCATGTCACCATCACCTCTTTCCGAGATCAGTGGCGCAGAGAGAGTTAAGCACTTTATTTGCTGAGTCAGAGCAGCTGCCTGCCTGCTGTGCTATCATAACAGAGCTTTGTACTGCAGGGTAGAAAACGGGCCGATGAGCAGCAGACTGTCCTGACCTCACCGTTTACACCGCATGAGTCAGCTGGCCTTATGCATAAACAGCACAGACAAGCCAGCGATTACTTCCAGGAGAAGCAAACAGAGCACAGTGAGAGTGTTTTGTTGTACCTAGTAACCTCTGTCTGAGAAAACAACCGCTGGGTAAGAGCCGAACAGTCCAGGAACTCCCATCTGACCTTCACATGAAGCGGAATATCAGTTAAGTTTCAGCCAACTTGAGTTAAAGGGGAAGTCCAACATTTGTGGGAAATACAGTACAGTGCACAAAAATCTTGAGAACTGTGCTCTGGAAGGTCGTTATTGACCCATCTCTAATTTTTTTATATTCTTCTAGGAAATGGGAAGTTGACATGCATAGCTGTCCAGGCTTCTTGAAGGATATTCAAAGCGCTTCTTTGCAGCTTGTTCTCTGTTATGATGATTCCACGCTGCTTTAATGATGGTGGGGTTAGGACTAAATTTGGCTTAATCGCGGAATAAGACCAGTTTCAGTCCAGTTCTATTGTAATCTGGCATACTTCAGATTTTTTTCCCTGTTCCCTTCCTTAAGAAGGACTTCTTGACAGCCACCCTGACACTGTGACCATTTCTGCTGAGGTTTCATGAACAGCTGGATCAACTGAAGGGCCAGATGTGTCTCTCAGGCCTGTGTCAGGTCTTTGCAGGATTTTTTCCCCTTTAAGGACATGAATTTCAGATTTCAGATGTGTCTTCCATGTGTGTGGGTGATCGTGGCTCAACAGTTGGCAGTTCGCCTTGTAATTGGAAGGTTGCCGGTTCGAGCCCTGGCTCTGACAGTCTTGGTTGTTGTGTCCTTGGGCAAGACACTTCACCCGTTGCCTACTGGTGGTGGTCAGAGGGCCCGGTGGCGCCAGTGTCTGTCAGTGCGCCCCAGGGCAGCTGTGGCTACAATGTAGCTTACCATCACCAGTGTGTGGATGACTGAATGTAGTGTGAAGCGCTTTGGGGTCCATAGGGACTAAGTAAAGCGCTATACAAATACAGGCCATTTACCATCTTACTTTGAACTTTTGTTTTTCCAAAAACGTTGACTGACTTGTCCAGTTTCCTCAAATTTTTTATGGCCACACTGCACACTACAGTATGCTGAGATATGCCAGGTTTTTGGCCAAGAGTTGTTTGGGAATCACCTTGTTGGTGCACAAATACCATTTTATGCCTTATCTTTTGCAGTTTCCATAGATTCAACTAAACAAATGGAACAAATTATATGTTTTTGCAACATGGTGTACTTAGAGATAAAATTCAAAATTACCACACTCCCACTTGTAGCTGCTGAAGGGACTTTTAATTAAAGGGGACCTGTAATGGTCACGACCTGGCCAGGATGTCCTCCACTATGGTAGCCCCCTGTGACCCTGAATTGGATAAGCAGAAGAGATGGATGGATGGATGGATGGATGGAGCTACAAATTCTAGCGATGAAGAACAAGGCTGTTGACATCCCTGGTTCAGGTGAACGGGCTTCTTGCCATCTTCATCTGATGGAGGTTATCGTCAAGTTAATGTGGGTCTGATAAGATTTTCCTTATTTTCTGCCAAATATTTTATTGGTGATGAGACATGAAATTTGGAAAAATAAGACCAGTGAATGTACAAGCAATCCCTTTGAGCCAAAAGCTCATGCTTCAAACAGTTTGGGTTTTTTTCCTCTTCCTGGCTCTCTATGATGACATCGGTACCTGGTCAGCTCAGGCACAACAGCTCCACCCACCTGTTGTTGTTCAGGTGTTGTTCAGTGAGGAGCAGTTGATCAGCAACAAAACAAAAAACTTTCTTAAAGGGAAGGGTAAAGGTAGTAAAACAACCTTTCAGATAGAGGATGAACTGAGGTGCTACACAAAGGCCCAGTGTAAGACAAATAAAGATTATTTCGAATTTTAAATCAGGATAAACAGTTCTAATATAGTCCAAGAATAAATCATCATATGTCTTTTGTTCATGTGAGCATTAAAAATCCTGTGGAAAGGCAGTGGGATGATCATGGATATCATGGAAAATGCCTGACCAGAATTCCTTAAGATTACTTTTAAACTCAGTGGCAGAATAAACTCAGTTTAAATGAAGAACTATTGAACAAAGATATGAATTGAAAGAATTTAGCGGATTTCATAGGGTGTCTGTTTCTCAGTCATCCATCATCATCAAAGGATCCAAAGAAAAGACTTTTCTTTAAGTTGCTTGAAGACGTTTCACCTCTCATCCGAAAGCTTCTTCAGTTCTAAGGTCAATGGCACCCATTCCCAGAGGGAGGACACAGGAGGGCTCTAAATGTGTGAAGCCAGGGTGTGGACTTCCTGGCCCCACCTGTCAGTGAATTCCCAATGGCCCAGGATGTGAGTGGGCATTAAGCAAAAAACTGGATTATAAATGGCAAAAACACTTTGTTCAAAATGGTCGGTCGCTAGATGGCTCTTTCCTCTTTCAAACCATCTGATGGCATAGATGGCTCTTTCACTCCTCTTTCACATCAGTCGAAGAACTCCCACAGTCCTTTATCCTTAAGTGCAGATGGACTCTGAGTCTTGTCCTGTGGAGGTGGCTCTTCTATGTTGTGCCATGCGCTTGTGAAGTGGCTTTTGGTCTCTCCAATGTAGAGGTCCGGGCATTCCTCGCTGCACTGTGAAACCACGTTGTTCAGTCTGTGTTTTGGACTTCGGGTGAACCAGTTTGTGTCTGAAATTTGTCTGCTTGGAGAAAACTCTCCTGAGTTTCTCTGATTGGCTACATAGGGGATGACAATGTTGTTGCACTGTCTTTCTTATCCTCCCTCGCTGGTGTCTGATCTTCTTTTCTGTGCCTCTTTGCTGACTTTATGACAAAAGGCATGTTTTCAGTGCTTCCTTTACATGTGTGTGTTCCTTCTTTTTCCTTCAGGCTTAGAGGAACATGTTCATGGTGTAAATTACTCAAGTTTGTGTTCCAGAGGGTGATGGGAGTCAAAGAGGAGGTACTGGTCCGTGGTGGGCTTCACTTCAATGTTGAGGTTGCCATTCTCTTCAGTGTGCACAGCGCAGTCCAGGAAAGGCAAACAGTTGTCCTTTGTGTCTTCCTGGTGAACTTGATGTTTTTATCCACGGTTTAATGTGTGCAGTGAAGGATTCCACTTCTTGTGTCTTGATTTTGACCCAGGTGTCATCTACATATCTGTACCAGTGGCTGGGTACTCCTCCTTTGAAAGAGCCAAGAGCCTTTCTTTCCACTTCCTCCATGTAAAGGTTGGCTACAATAGGTGACAGGGGAGCCCATGGCACAGCCATGTTTTTGTCTGTAAAGCCTTCGTTGTATTTGAAGTATGTTGTGGTGAGGCAGAGGTCTAACAGTGTGCAAATCTGATCGGGTGTGAAGTTCACCTCCACAGGACAAGACTCAGCAGTCCATCTGCATCTTAAGGATAAAGGTCACTCTTTCGAGGATGCCAATGTTCACATATTGGACAGAGAGGACAGATGGTTTGAAAGAGGAGTGAAAGAGGCCATCTATGTCCAGTGTGAGCGACCATCTTTGAACAGAGGCGGTGGTTTACGACACCAACTGTCTGCCATTTATAATCCAGTTTTGAGTTCCTCTCCCAGACGCCTTAACGCCCACTCATCCTGGGCCATCTGACCTCAGGAATTCACATGACAAGGTGGGGCCAGGTTTCACAATGAGCTCACCCAAACCCTGGCTGATTATCCCACACCCGCTTTCACACCTTGGCGCATGTGATTAGAGCACCAGGGGTCCTTTGTCCCTCCTTGGGGATACTCCCACTGGGTTTAAATCTGGGACTCTCGGCCATTTGACCTTATAACTGAAGAAGCTTCTCGGATGAGAGGTGAAACGTCTTCAAGCAACTTAAAGAAGTCCAGACGCTTTTCTTTGCAAACTCCTTTGATTTCATAGGGTGTTTTCATCATCAGGATCTTTTTCTTCTGCTAATTGATTAAAGGACACAGGAGGGCTAAATGTGTGGAAGGGTGTGGACTTCCTCTGAGCCCAAAACATGCAAAATAAAAGCAAAAACACTTTGCAAAAACACGCACATCAGTCGAAGAACTCCCACAGTCAGTCCAGGACTCTGGAAAACTTTGGAAAATTGTGAAATTTAACTAGGACATAAATTTTCTAAATATGTTTCATTTACACATCACATCATGACAAAAGGTGTCTGAAGTGTTAATTTAATACCAGTCTGAATCAGTTTCGGTTTCACAGCCGTCTCACTGACAGAGACATTACCCACAATATGTTTCTGTGTCTGCAGGCAGACTGAATGTTGAAACACTGGCACATATAGTTCATATAAACTGCACTTTTGACGAATATTTTCTTGAGCTTATTCGGTTTTAAGTTCGAGCTTTTTGGCTAATGATTAAAAAAGAAAAAGCCTTCGAGACACGCTGGAGTCCGTGTCTCCCTCTAGTTTTACCTGAACACACAAAAAGCCAAAAGACGCTATTATTCTTTATTTATTATTCCGTTTTTAATGAAAAGCACAGAGAATATTTTTCTGGTGAATCTTCAAAACAGTGGTATTATTTTTCAGGGTTTTCTTGAAATTAGGGACGGTTGTGTGACGGGAAAGATGTGATCATTTAAGTCTAATAAACGAATAAAGGCACCTGGATTTGTGCAGGACCCAGGATGCAAAACGGACTCTGAGCTGAACACACCCCCTGTCCCTGCTGTGGGAGGAGGATGCAGTGACAAGGAGGGGTTCAAGTTCAATTAGGACTGCCCCCGAAAAGTTCCCACACAAAGAGGAAAAGAGAGGAACAAAGAGGGTAGCTCCAGAACTAAAACATGGCTTTAGTAGGCAGGTCGTGGCTGCTGCTCATAGGCTTTATATTGTTTTATGTCATCTACCTGCTGTTCGGAGCCCTGATTTTCTCCACCATCGAGCGGCCGATGGAGGACAAGCTGCGACTTGAAGTGGAAGTTCTGAAGCAGGAGTTTCTGAACCAGAGCTGCGTCAGCGCCGCGTCCCTCGAAAACTTTCTGTTCAAAGTGCTGGCGGCCAACAAGTACGGCGTCTTCGTCCTCAAAAACGCCTCCGCTACCTCAAACTGGGACCTGGCATCGTCCATGTTCTTCGCCAACACTCTGGTCACCACTGTCGGTGAGTGCTAACAAAAGTGTGAAGAAAGTTTGGCGAGAAAACACCTGAGGGCGTTTTTGCGCACAGACGAGCCTCGGCAGTGTTACGCATCACCGTAAACTGCAAACAAGCTGAACCAAAGAACGTGTGCAGTCCATCGAGGGAACGTTTGCGGCTTTAGTATGAGGGGGGGGAAACAAAAACAATGCTGGGTTAAATGCAGGTGGCAGTTTTCTGGAGTTATGTTGTCACGTGTTATGGATGTTGCAGACAGGTTGCAGCTGTGACTCAAAACTTGAGCTATTTAAGACCTAAACGCAAACCGATGTATCGAGCTCAGGGGAGAAAAAAAGTTTCCACTATACGTTGTTTTCTTTTAATCTGTAAATCTGTAAAAATCCCAAATCTGCGTATAGATGAGGGAAATCCCCTCATCATGTGATTTATTTCGGGTCTTACTTTGAAAGTATGAAAGCAGGCATTTAAGAAAAGGGGAAATTGATTGTCAAACATCGATGAGTTTACCAAAATACTCCTTCAGTATGTAGCAGCCTGACCTGGATGTTACAGGAAGTGAAGGTTCAGCTGTGTGAGAGCAGAATACATCACAGAGGTTTTTGTGGGACCCGCCAGGTTGTCCACACTGGGCTCTTTGTGGTGTTCTGCTGGCCTTGAACGACTCACTTACCTGCAGGTCCAAATATTTAAAGCACATTGCACCAAATGCTTGTTACCTAAGTGTCTGATGATACAATTAGTTTAGGTTTTGATAGTTTGATAGTTTACTTTGTTTTACAGGCTTTAGGCTGGAGGGAAAATGGTATTCTGTACACGCAAAATTCATATCAGCGGTGTCAGTGTGTTAAAAATGGGCTTGAAGACTTTAAAGTCATAACTGGAGAGCTTATGATAGAAACAGAGGAGTAAATACTGCTGCATGATGGGAAATGTAGGATCAGATCATTTCAAATTAAAACAGAGGGTGTAGGGAGAAGCTGAAATATCTTCAGCACACTTTGTGTCTTCCTCTTAAGTCCTGCAACTTTATGAAAGAAGTTAAGTGACAATGCAAGAATATCATTAGAAATTTCATTACAAATAACCTTAAAATTGATTTTAAAAAAATTGATCTTTGGCATTTGACAAATTGTTCTGTGGTATCATTGCAATCACGGGAGTTAAATATACAATCATGTGAAAAAGCGTATTCAAAGGACTCGTTTCTTTAAAAAAACTAAGTGATTCAGAAACTTTAGCAGCAGTAACTTAAAGGTTTTCTGTATAATTAGCAGTCTCTCACATCTTTGTGAAGCCACCCACTCTGTGGCCTGTGGAGTCTCAGATGTAGTTGTTGGGCATTGCGCAGTCTGACCTGGGTGAGTCAGGGTGAGTTTGCAGGGATGTTAACAATTCCACATGCTTCCTGGGAATCTGGTGGAATTGTTGACACAAATGCTCTGACCAGATTTTGCAGAGACCAGTGAAAACTTACTTTTTCACATGACTGTACATTATCAGTAGGTTTTCATGTCCCAGGCTGGAAAAAAAAATTAAATGAAGACTTCTGCTGAAAAAAGGTTTGAGCAAAGATTGGTTTGATCCTTCTGTGGGCAACTAAACCTGCAACTAACATGGATTAACAAAAACCTGCATTTAAAAAAAACCTTCATTCTACATATTTCATTTTATTTTTCATGCATTTTTACCAAATAGCTCCTCATGTTGTTGAAAATGTCCAGTGAAGGTTTGCTGTGGATACAGCGTGTCATAAAACAACACCCTTGACATTTAATTAGACACACTGGGACTCCTCTGTGGGACCCTCTCAGCGGAGCCACAGAGCCGTCTGTGGTTCAGAGGTACAAATTCACGCTCTGCTTTCAGAGCTTCTCAGCCGGTTTAGTTACTGTCATTAAAAATGCACATTTACCTACATTTTTTAAGTCCCAGTGAAATGGTACAATGTGCACTTAATTTTATGTATTTCCTTTTTAAACAGGATGTTGAGGCAAAATGCAAAAGCAGTGCATGGTGGGCCTGCCAGCAAGGCATGCTTTGAGATGTTAAGTAACAGGAAGGAAAAATGTTTGTCACAACATCTTGTGTCTGTGATTAAAGCTCCAGTTTCAGCCACATAATTAACCTCAGCTGAAAGAAGAAAAAACACTGACTAGAAAAACAAGCTAAGCCAGATGGGAGGTTTGTAAATGAGATGGCATTCAGGTCTTACTTATTGTTTTGATTTTTAATTGCTGTGATGTACAGTGCTGTGCAAAAGTCTCAAGCCTGTCCTTATTTCTTAATTTTGCCAGGAAAATGGGAATGCAATGATTTATTGAAACATGTGCAAACATAAATGTAAATGCAGTGCATAAAGCAAAAGCAGAGTTTGTGCAATTCTAATGAACCTGAGAGTCAACATTTGGTATGACCGCCTTTAATCGCCAGCATAGCCTGAAGTCTCTTGTAATTTCTTTATAGTCTCCAGGATCAGTTCTCCAGGCTTCCTGAAGGACATTAAAAGCTCTTGTTTGGATGTTGACTGCTTCTTTGCTCTATTCTGTCACACTGCTCCACTAACTGCCACTCTGAGTTAAGATACTCGTATATAAAATCTTACTTGAACTTGTACAATGTTGTATATCTGACAATTTGCCTCTTCATACTCCCACACGCCCTTTTAGCTTCTCCATTGCCAAACTGTAATCTGTTCAGTACTCCTGACAGGAAAAATTGGGGATCCAGCTGTTGCAGTTTTTGAATTTTTATATGTGGACTATTTGTTTTTATGCACGTGAAACCCTTTGAATCACACCATGTGATACACAGTAGAATTGAAATGTATTATGTTGAGGTCCAGGCGCTGGTGGAGCCAACCTATGACTGATGGAGAAAAACACAATGGAAAATTAGCTTTGTGTGCTTATTCTGTACTGTCAGTGTGTTTGGAATCGTTGTAATGACTGTTTCCAGATGGTACTGCATGGTGGATAAAAATCTGATGGTACTTTTCTGCGTTTGTAATTCCATCAATTGTGACAAGATCTCCAACGTCTGTGGCTGAAATACACATCTAAGCCATGACAGAGCCTCCACTGTGTTTTACAGATAGGTTTTAAACACTCACTGTTGTGCCTCTGTATATACTGACACTGGTTTGATCCAAAATTTCCAAACTTTGATTAATCACAGTGTAGGAACTGTGATAGATTTTCAGTCCCGATAGCTGCCCCTCCTTGACCCCAGTTCTGTTAAAAAGGAGTTTTTTCCTTCCCACTGTTACCTGATACTTGCTGAAAGGGGCTTGTTTGCTTGTTGGGATTTCTCTCTATTATTGTAGAGACTCTACCTTACAAAATAAAGCACCTCGGGGCAACTGTTGTTGTGATTTAGCACTTTATAAATGAAATGAAATTGAATTGAATACTCAGGGTATTTCTGATGAGACTAGGGGTAGGAATCAGATGAACTCATGACATGTTATTATCACGGTATGGTCAGACAATCCAGTGACTGTGTGGTACATTGCAAAACAGTCATGCACAGTATATCATGATATCTTTGCAACTGAAGAAGAAAGAAATGCCCCAAAAAAGGTGGAATTATCTATCATCGTTGCTGTATCTTTGTGTGAATTATCATTATTATGCAATATTAACATGTCAATATTGCCCTCCTTTGTGCTATACTTTAAAAGTATTGCAGTATATTGCCACTGAAGTACTTTGTCTCACACTAGCTTGTGATGTGGCGGCAAATCTGAATTAAGGGAAGATAGAAAAAAGATGTTAAAGCTCATTTCTGGCTTCATGTTTTTATTCTCGAACTCTATTAGAGTAGCTTTGCATGAGTCACATTTTTATTATTATATATGCCTTATTGCTCATCCTCAGTTCAAGTACATGCACTTTTTTTTTTCATAATGTTAAAGACATACTAGATACAAACATTTACACCTATATTTTAATTCTAGCTTCAAAGTAAAGTTACAGAAAGTGTGTGTATGCATCAATGACTAGAAAATAATGGGTGAAGGTCAAACGATGTGTCTGCTACGGCCTCAGGTTTGAGTCTTTCCAGTGTCTGTGTGTGTATAACCAACCTAAAGAGTAAACTAACTGTTTAAGATAAAACTGTCAGAAATTAGCTGTCAAGTTGGCGACTTGAGCTTGACAGTTTTTGACGAATGTCACAATCAAACATCTGCAGCAGCTGTCTTCGTGCCGCCCTTATTGCACCGCGCTCCGCTGTGCTGGCAAACTGCTGCGAAGGCGGTCACATTCACAGGCTTGCTGTTATAAATGACACTCGCGCATGATCGCTGAAGAAATGCAAATTCATGCATGAAGCAGAACAGAATGGCCCTTTGTGTTCAGTAGAGGCTGGGTGACACTTCCTTAAATGGTGTAACGTGTTTAGCTGCGTTATGATCTCACTGAGTTTTTTTTTAACATGCCGGTACTCAATTCAAGGCAAAAAGAGGAAGCAGCAGATGCGCTTAGATAGTGACATTTATAGTCACTCACTACAACAAGTATGTTGAGTAGAAGGAACAATAGTTGTTTTGTTTTTTTACAATCAGTGGACTTTTTGGGGAGTAATTTAAAAAAAAAAAAAAAACTTTCAACCTGCTTTACCACACACCACGTCTAGATTTAAGCTGACTGACATGCTTCCCTAACAGCAGGGAGAAAACATCCAGCTCATGTTCTTTGTAATGTTTGTCAGTGTCACTGTTGAACTTTTGGACAGAGCAAAGGTGGGAGGGGGACTTACTAAAAATCTGCCGGCAGCTAACAGCTGATGAGCCGGTATAGCTGGGACCGAGTGGATGAACTGTTATACTGTACATATTAGCTCAGTTTTAATTGGATAAATGGCATATTGTCAGATGTTAAACGCCACACAACAGCTTCCATGTGATTTAACTGCCTTCTAGTCAGAGGCTGACTTCATTAATCAAACACTGCGCGCACACACAAGAGCAGAAATGATAGACAAGGACAAAGTGACTGTGTTGTACAAAGCAACAAAAACTACTAAGGTGTGACAGAAAGATGGCCACAGATCTTAAACAACTGCAGCGCCTTCAAGAAACTACCAAAAAAGGAGCGAGGTGCTAATAACTGTGCAATCATTATAAAACATGGAAAACGATCACAAAGAGAAGCGAAATTTTCAATTTCCCAAATCCATTTTACAGCCTGATACTTTTTGGCCTGATTTGTTTACATTCTTGATTCAGTCTTCTCATTTTTGTGTAAATATGCAATACAAACAACACAGCAGTCAGCTCAAAGAACAATAGCTCCATAGTAAGACAAGCCTGTAAGTTCCTTTTGCTGGTTTTAAAAAATATGAGAAACATTATCTCCGACCCTGCTGTGGCTTTAAATAAATGTATTTATCTTATCTCATGTTGTGTACCTTTTCACTGAATAGGCCCCTGGATAGAAACTTTAATTCAACTAATCTCACTGAGGCTCTAAGTGGAGCTTTGGTAGTGTCAGAGGCAAAACAGGGTAAAGGGTGTTAATTATTGTGAATTCAATGTAATCTATTTGTGCCAACTGCTGAAGTGCAACTGCAAAGTTAGATCAAAGCCAAATAAATCAAACCAACGGGCAGTATCAGCACTGGGTGTTACAGTACGGAGCAGTCTGCTTCGGTCAGAGTGATGCGGATTTCATCAGCAGAGGTAAACGTTTCCACGTGTCTGTTAACAAGCCCTCCAGTTTACACTGAAAGTGGGAAATGGTACTTTCTATGGTATTTGCTGCTGTCTAGATGGGTATAGTCCATTGCGTGTGTGTGTAACGTCACAGTAACTTCAGCTACATCTGCCTTGAACCTGTGCTTGCTTTGAAAGAGAGCTCACGCTGAACTCTGTCTGTTAAACGCCCGAAGGCTTCGGTTTAACTGACAGGAGATTGTGTCATCATCTCAGCTGCTCTGCAGTCAAAGTGACATCAAATCTTTAGTTTGAGATGAGAAACGCATCGTGTTTTTGAAGCACGAGTTCATGACTCCTAACAACACAAAGGCTGTGCTCATTCTTAGCGTGCACAGGAACATTGTCTTATCAACATTGTGACCACGTTCACGCCGCAGACAGCAGACCAGTCTGTGGTAATAGAAACATTTGCCCAGTTTTTTGTAGTCATACACTTTACACACAGCTCATGTGATTTCAGCGCTACACCCATCTTAGCATTGCTGTTTTTTGTTTGTTTTGGTTTTTGTTGCCCGTGTCCTTCGGAAATGATGATGATGATTTTGACAAAGACGGCTTTGTACTACTCTAGGTCGGGCTCAAGGGAACACCCAGCAGCACCTTTTTAAACACATCATCCAAATGTGGCCATTGATTTGGAAAACGTTATTAAGGCAGGACTGGATAATAATGTTTGCTTTATTACTCAGGAATGTTTGTGTCATTCTTTTACGGGCTAAAAATGCCATTTAAATAAATGTAGGCATAATTCAGACTTTCTCTCAAACAGCTGTAACTTAAAGGGCTACAGATGTTCTGCACAGGAGGAGGGCTGGATGGTTGTTTTATAGCTCCATTTTAAATTGAAAGCTGTTTTCTGACGTTTGTGTAGTAACCTGATGTTTTGTGATCACATACAGCAGATGGTGTGCTGTTTGCACAAACCAAATATGCAGGAACCTCCCACCCTCCCGCTTTTCCACCCAGGCTGATTATTTGCATATATATTTACACTGTATAAACAGTTTTACAGGATACAGTCCTTTCTGGTCTTATCTTTCTCTGGTCAGTACTCTTTGCATCAGTGTTTTCAGTCTGAGGTCCTTTTAACTGCACTCAGCTGTTGTTTTCCTTCCCATCTTTTCTGTGTTGCTGTAAAGCTTTTATATCACGGCTGAGACCAAGTTAAAGCTCCAGCGGAAGATTCATTTGCAGTAGTTTCACTTCTGCTGGTAGATAATCCCTGTAGGCAGTTGTGACAGATGCTCAGTGAGTTGCTTATGCTGGAGTCTGAGTTTTATTGTCTTCCTACCAGCACTGGTAACCTGACATTGACTAAAGCTGCTGATTTTCTGTGTCTTCAAGTTAAAAAGTCTGGGGCAAATTACGTGCTGCTGTTGCAGCCAGTAACTCTAGCTGACTCTGTAACATCAGTGTGCTCATTAGCACATTAATCTATTTTTATGCTCTACAGCTGTCCAGCACTCATTAATGTTATAATGCTCCATTTTTGTTAGAATAGTTTGGAGCTCTATTGACTTGAGTGCTGATGATCAATGTGGTGGCTGCTAATTGGACTGCATTATACTGTTTATGTTGTTTTTGCACACCTGAGTTACATCAATTTTCAATTCAGTTCAATTTTATTTATACAGCACCAAATCACAACAACGGTCGCCTCAAGGTGCTTTACATTGTAAGGTAGACTCTGCAATAATGCATACAGAGAACACCCAACAATCATATGCCCCCCTATGAGCAAGCACTTTGGTGACAGTGGGAAGGAAAAACTCCCTTTTAACAGGAAGAAACCTCCAGCAGAACCAGGCTCAGGGAGGGGCGGGGCCATCTGCTGCGACCGGTTGGGGTGAGAGAAGGAAAACAGGATAAAGACATGCTGTGGAAGAGAGACAGAGATTAATACAAGTACGATTCGATGCAGAGAGGTCTATTAACACATGTTGAGTGAGAAAGGTGACTGGAAAGGAAAAACTCAATGCATCATGGGAATCCCCCAGAAGTCTACACCTATTGCAGCATAAAAGTAGAGATAGTGTCTGTCTCCCGAATCCAAACTGGAAGCTGGTTCCATAGAAGAGGCGCCTGAAAACTGAAGGCTCTGCCTCCCATTCTACTTTTAAATACTCTGTATCTTGTCCTCTATCATTAAGGACAAGATGCATAAGATCCCTTTTTTGTAATGCAATACAGTTCAACAGCACCAGAAATTGCTTGCAAAATCACAATAAAGCTCAAATATTTTAATGAGTTATGTCTGTGAAGGTCCTCAGTCATCCAGGTCATCGTAGTCTAAGGAGCTTGGAAAGAAAAGCGTCTGGACTTCTTTGAGTTGCTTGAAGACGTTTCACCTCTCATCCGAGAAGCTTCTTCAGTTCTTCTCGGATGAGAGGTGAAACGCCTTCAAGCAACTTAAAGAAGTCCAGACGCTTTTCTTTCCAAGCTCCTTAGACTTTAATGAGTTATATCAATATTTTTAATTAAATTACATTTAGATTTATTGAATGACTCTTGTGACATGTGACTTTGATCTGGCTTTGCAGTTATTGACTTTGACTGAGTGAGAGCTGCTCTCAGTTGATAAAAATGTACTAAATCATGTCTTTTTTTTTTTTCTTTTTTTTTTTTTTTTTTTGTCTCTTTTCCCACTTCCTCTAAAACTTGTCATGTTGCTATTCCTCCAGGTTATGGTCACTCCACTCCTCTGTCTGACACTGGAAAAGCTTTCTCCATCTTCTACGCCTTGTTAGGAGTTCCCTTCACCATGCTGGTGCTCACCGCCTGCGTCCAGAGGCTCCTGTACCCTCTGGTCCTCGCTCCGGTGAGCCTGCTTCAGCGGTCAGGCCTGGAGCCTCGGCCCGCCACTGCCGTCCACTTTGTGTTGCTGCTGTTTCTGGTGGTGCTGTGCTTTTTTTTGGTGCCAGCAGCCATCTTCACCAAGGTGGAGGGGTCCTGGAGCTTTTTGGATGGCATCTACTTCTGTTTCATCTCTCTGTGCACCATTGGACTGGGGGATTTTGTGCCAGGGATGCAGCCAGAGCAGAAGTATAGGACACTGTATCTTGGTGCTGTCATGGGTGAGTCCGTTTGTTTGTAGACCAGAAATGCATTCGTCCAGTGCAGCCACGGGCTGAACCAGGTTACAGCTCAGAGAAACCACATTGTTTAAGTAATTTTTGGCTCTTTTTCTTACAGGCGGGGGACTTGCTTCTAATCAAACCGATGTTACATTACTTTGACAGAACACAGATTTTCTGCTTGATCATGTCAGAGTTGCCTGTGATTAAAACATAAGGCATTAAGGCTTAACAATTCATGTATAGTTTCTGTGTAAGGGGCTCGGGTCAAATTTTCAAATTTGAGTTAGGACGCAGAGTTAGGAAAGTTGGCTTAGAAAAAGAGAAATTAATCGGTAATATCATCAGAACGGCAAAATTCTAACATAAAATAAAAACGGAAGAAACAAAAACTGATGTGAATCCACATAGTATACTGCTGATAACCACATTTAGGAGGAAGCACACTAAGGGTAACCAGCCAGCTTTTAAGTGAGCTAATAGAAAGCATAAAGAAATCTAATTTTCTAATGACACACAGACGAATTCTTTGTGTACAAACTTGGCAATAAACATAATTCTGATTCTGAAAAATCAAACCAAGAGCTGAAAACTGCAGCTCATCTAGTGGCTACAGATGATTCCTAACAGCAGATGATATCAAGATGATTGTCTTGATCAAGACTATATTTCTATCAGCTGTGCACCCCTTATTACTTGGCACTGATTAGTAGACATGCATTATCCTTCATTACACCACTACAGTTTAGCTCTAGTCTGTAACGTATTACTCCACCTTCTCATCCAAATACGGTCACGTCTGGCTGTGAGGAGCGAGGTTTTAAGATGCTGAATTCAAAACTAATATTTGGTGGTGTGGCGACTGCTTCCATCTTGCATTTATGGTCTGCAAGTGAACCTTTTATTTGGTTTGGATTTTGTGCTAACACAGATGAAGTGCAAGCTGTCCAACTATGTTTTAAGTGGATAAGTTCATTTATTTTATCCAAAGTCGCTCGCTGATCCACTTCACTTAAGTGGATCAGCTTATGTGGAAGTCATTGATAACAACATGGACCTAAAGTCACAGTCCCAGGCTTCCACACCTCTCCTTTAAGACTGCTTATCTGTATGTTTGAGAAGAAGGTGTTGTCTCATCATGGCCCAGAGCACAGCAGAGCTCATATCAGTGCATGTTTAAGCTCAGAGTCAGGTCTTACGAACATGCTTTAAATTTGCAAACCACCATTTTTAATCTTAGTCCTAATCTCACAGTAAATTTATCATAAATAAGTAAAAGCAACCTTCTGAGTTGGGGTTCAGTGCTTAGGTGACTATATTCATGTCACTTGTACACACGTGTTTTTTGTGTGTGTGTGTTGTGTGTGTGTGTGTGCGTGATTGAGTGGATAAATGCTAAAGTAGAGCATGGTGCATATCATTTGCATTTTACTAAATCTGTAAACAAGCTCTCCTGCTGTGTCTGACCTTTGAAAGCTTTTTTGGGGGGTATGAGTGGGTGCCTGTTCTGTTTGCCTTGTGCATGAGTATGTGGATGCCTGTGACGCTGCACACAGTCCAGCCAAAATTTTAACTCTGCTTTAAAATTTTACACAATAGCATGCTAAGAATAAATAAAATACACAAAGAGAGGTGGGGAAGAAGGTAAACATGGGTAGAATAATCCATCCAGGACAGTGTGCTTTAAATGTAAGCCTTTATTTACTGGAAATCTCCACGCAGTGCTTGAACTGTGGTGACTAAAGATGAGCAAATACAAGGGAGCAACCAGGTTTTTAACCAGGACACTTCCTGTAACTAAACACTAAACACACTGTATGTGACCTGTGACTTACACTAAAAAGAAAAGGTATCATTTATTTACCACTAATATAATTAAAATAAAATATTAGATTTACTCCAGCATGATAAACAGCCAGTTGTTTCATGGTGTTTGTGCTTTTATTTCTATTATTAGTGTTGATGTTAATGATGGCTAAGAATATAGCTGAAACTCCACTGCACCTGTGGGTGTGGTAGCAATGGTTGATAACCTGGGTACATGACACACACTGAGGTTGCTGTGGTTTGTCTTGTGAGGGTCACACGTAGCTGCTACATGCTCGCAGAGCTGTAAAGGGGAGCAGGTCCACCGCAATATCTGAAACACCTGCAGAGGCACAGAGTGAGAGGAGGGCAGTCTCTCCAAAAACTCTTATCATTGAAGAGAGAAGCGCTGGGGGCAGGAAAGTTTAGATGTAGTATTTTTTTTATAAGAGAACTGGATTCAATGCAATGACAGGAGCTGCATTAGATGCATTGAGATCTGTGAGTGTAGAAAAGATTGCCAATATGTTCTACACTCCGAGACAATTAAAATCTCATGAATCTTGTAAATCTCGTACTTCCAGGCTGGGTTTTTCTGTCCTGCTGCTCTGACAGAATTTGACCTTTGCAGCTTTGTCTTAATTCTCACCTCTGATGTGAGAAGTAGCACCTCTCGCTGCCTTTTTCTTGCTACCAAGTCAGGGTTGACAGGCTGGCGGTTCCTCATAAATTGAATCTCCTCTTTGACTTTATCTGTTAGCTTTCTGTAAATTGAAATTCACTGTTGTGTGTAGCTCGTTTGAAGTTGAGCTGACTTTGAGGAGAATCGCACGAAAACAAAATAAAATGATATCTGACTTTTTTTGACGTTTGTTCTTCGGTAAGTGCAACTGCACTCAGACTGAAGTCGGGCTTAAGTGCTTAGATCAAACATCGGCTGTAATTATAGCCCACATAACCCTGGAAGACCTTTTTGTTTAGTGGTATATAGATGTCCATGCCAAGCATAGGAAACAAAGAACTCTTGTCTTCAGGATGGAGTTGAATTGAAATCTATTATTCTATGCGTGCATTTTTTTTATTTATTTATTTTTTTTCTTGTGACCCAACGAAATAAAAGTTGATTTGGGTAATGCTACAAAAATGACAGATAAATGCTCACAAGTGTTTGAAGGTTACTTATGAGCAGTAAGATTGCCTCGCCTTCTGGAGGGCTTTCATTTCTCTGACTTTGACCAACATCTCCCAATTTTCTCTGAAAATCGCTGGAATTATTGTGATTATTATGAACTCTGGTGCATGCATTCAAATCCTTTCATTCTGCACCAACACTCGCTATATTTTACAGTGCAGGTAAAATAAGGAGGCGACTGTGATGATCAATACACACTTAACATCTCCATGCTAAGGCTCTCTGAGCATTTTAACAGGCTGATGTTAACAGTTAAAGTGGAACGTCTGAACTGTGTGTGTGTGTGTGTGTGTGTGTGTGTGTGTGTGTGTGTGTGTGTGATTAGTAAATGAAGAATGTGCTCTTTATAGAGTGCATTTCCATAACATGTTTATTAGTATATGATATTATGGAGGGGGTATTTGTGAGAGGGCCGCACTAATAAGCTTATAAAGAGATAATAATGAGCAGAATTGAGTTCTGTCACGACAGTCCTCGTTTCTCAGTTGCCCACCGCTGTGTAGGAGGGTATTCCCGTGTGAGTCAACTGTGCATGTGTGCATCACCTTTGAAACCTTACATAGATGCCCGTCTGTTTTTGTTTTTTTGTTTTTTTTTTTTCTGGCAATCAAAAAACTCCGTTATCACATGATGGAGGTTATTTCCATAGTCGTGCTGTTGTGGTTCAACTTCTCTGTGGACTTCCTTTCAGTAATCGAGTCAGAGCTGGAATGACCTTTGTGTCTAAAAGCAGGCTTGCTGTTTTGTATCTCTGTGGGCTCGGTCAGAGTGAATATCTGACAAACACACTGTGATGAATTAGGTCTGCTGTTTACAGGAGTGAGAGAATGCAGCATTTCACAGTTTCTTTAATTTTCCTCAGAGCCCTCCAACAATTTAACTAGGAAGGAAAATTCACCCTGTAGTACTTTAAACTCCTTTGTATGCCTTGATCTCACCGGTTAACGTGTTTCATTTTGATGAGGAGCTCAGGAGCACTGCTGAAAGCTGTGTTTTCCTTCGTGTTGCCCACAGCTAATCCCTTGACTTCAGGTTGGAAGGAGGCCGAGCGGAGTAGCTCACAGGGACCGGCGATGTTGCTCTCTTGTCCCTCAGGCTGCTTTATATAACAGTGTAGGTCGAGTCAGATTAACCCAAACAGCCCCTGGTGGTTCTGGAGAGGATTAGTGACAGACTGCAGCCTGATGCATTGTTCCTCAGCTGAAGTGCTGTGTGGTAAAATTGAAAAGGAACCTATTTTGAAAACTGAAAAACTACTTTAGCTCCTGGTTGTGCATTGGTAGCTGTGTAGGTGATTTGAAGAGCTTTGCAGACCTACGTTTGCATGCTATAGGACCGTGTTCTGTCACTTTACATATGCTATCAGTTTGTATACAACTATATATATTTATGTATAACTCAGAAAATGATGTGGTAAATGAAAGTAGGTAATCTTCTCGAAAATGTGCTTAAGCAGTTTTCTTTTATCAAAGACGTTTCTATCATTTTCAGTCGTCGTGCCGTTTTCTAAGCATTATGAGAATTATGAGTTTTCCATCGCTCCTGCTGGTGGTATTTAAGTCATTCTTTGCAGGATTACGTGAAATTAAGGTTGAATGCAATACATACAATGAAGTTCACTATAAAGTTATGCCATTCAAAGGCTTCAGACATGTTGAAACTTATTTTGTACGGTTGAATACATCAGTTTTTGTTAACTTATTCTGCTTGTGCATGCGTGCGTGCGAAACCTTAGTTTGGCTCTGCCTAAAACCCTCCTACTCGGGTGTCAGGCATGTCCAAGTAGGAGGAGATCCCGGGGCAGACCCAGGACATGCTGGATAAATATGCACTTTGGCTAGTTTAAGAACAACCTTGTTAACCTTGTGCAACACCTTCAACCACTCTGGATAACCATCTGTACAGGTTTCCTGGTGGAAGGCAAACTTTCTCCAAACAGTCATGGTAACTGACTGGAATCGCTCTCAGATTTGTGAAGGTTTGCAAGTAATTGCTGTCTAATTTAAAAACAGATGATTGCCAGTATGTTGGCAATCAGTCTGAGTTAGTTTGCACCGATGAGCACAGCCTTTTGGCGACTTATACCAATCATATCTATAATCACAAACTGATTGTAGCTGCCAGCTTGACCCTATTAACTTGCAAACTGAGCAGACTGATCGCTGCCTAAGTAAGAACAAGTCAAAAAAACACCCCAACTGCTGCAGGGCTCTTCCACTGCACTGCAAATAAATACCTGGAATCCACAACAGCCGTTAGAACAGAAGAAGTCAGGTGAGAGATGTCTTCAGGAACCTAAAAACGAGTCTTGCTTGCTTTTAAATCATGCGCTTAAAACTACCATAACCTGGATGACTGACAACCTACACAGACACAGTGAGAAGTAAATCTTATGGGATGGAAGTTTGGAGTTTAAACTCATCACCAGCTGCTGTTTTTAACCATGATGAGTTTTTTAATCTGTGAGAACAAGATTCAAACTCCTGGTCTAATTCATATAAAGCATGTGACATCTGTAACGTCTAACGTGTATCTTTATTTCTTCTACACCACTTGTGACAGTAACTGTAGATTTCTGAAGCTTGGGAAACTTTAATCCTTCAGTTTTCTTAGAGTTGGCCTGCTTGTGCTGTGAGAGACTTCTGCTCAGGGCCTGAACTCTGTGAACCACTTAATGCACACGTTACACAGTAAAACCACACAGATTTCTTTAAGGCACTCGCAAGAATCAGAGCAGAAGTAGCAAAGGTTGAGGAGATTTTATTTTCACCTTTGCTAACTTGAGGGCACTTTTGTTCTCCTTTTGGTTAAAGGAATGTTTAAAAATTGATTTTTAGTCAAGTGTATTCTGACTTATTTTCTCTTTACCAGCTTTGAGTTTTTAAGTTTCTTGCTTGTCTGTCTAACATAAAGTAACCATGCATCTTTGTAGTATTTAGTTTTTCAATTAATACCAACAAATAATATACTTGAAATTCTGCACATAATGCATCACACAGCTATTTGTGGTTGCATGTACAGGTAGTCTACCAATGCCTAAAAGCTGTAAACAGCTTTAACATTTTCATAACCTGCTGGTTCTCATAAGCTGATAGATTTAGTATCACACCTGCTGCAGTATTGCTTTTTCCAACCTCAGTGTTGCATAATAAGTGGCTCACCAGCACAGTCAAAGAGAGAATACCTACATGTGGTTTCATGTGGTATTTGGAGCCACAGCAGAAGAAACGCTGAAACATTTATCGAAATTAATCACCAGTCAAATTCTGTTAAATATCCTTACATTTTAAAAAATCCATCCCTTCCCTCTTGGCTTCTCTCTCTCTGTCTCTAGTGTACCTGTTCTTGGGTCTGATGATGATGTACCTCCTGCTACGCACCTTCCACAAGATGTCTGACGTGCATGGCCTGACCACCTTGCTGCAGCTGCCACGCTGTGAAGATTCTGACCCGGATGAGGACAGAGAGCCCATCGTGGATCACGCCGAGAGTCCCCAGAGGCAGACAGAAAAGGGTGCCAGCAATCACCTTGAGCCGGGATCACAGGTGTCCTACAACACCATCAACAAGGGCTGAGCTGTGAGGACAGAGAGAAAAGGGAAACAAGCTCCATCTCTCACAAATCCCTACGTCTTGAACCACTGATGGAACATGAGGACTTGGTAGGCTGATTCTGAATTCTTGTCTCAGTTCTCTTTTTTTTTTCCCCCCCTTCTTGTTAATTTTTCTTCCTTTTCAACTCATTTAAAAAATCCATTGGGGGAAATATTAAAGAGGATTGAGATGAGTTTTAGGATTGAGTATTTGAGAGAGAGGGGGCCACCAAAGAGTTTAGGAGTGGGTATCGCACCTCGTGTTGCACACAGGGACAGATTCTCCCAACCAGGGCTAAAAGAAAAACATTTCCCTCATACACAGCGGTGTAACTGTGCTGTTTACAGTCTCAGGATTGCACATGATGGGCTTCGGCCTAAAACTTCTGATGGGGTTTAGTTGTTTTTTTGCTATTTTTGTTTCCTCTTTGGTCTTCTTGCTTGTCTGCCGCAGGTTTGTGTCACTGACAAACAAATGTTGTCTTTAATGTATTTGTGCTGAAGCTGAATATTTTACTTTTTTATGTAGGTGCATTCATTGTTTATCTCCTTCTTCTTCTTCTTCCTGGTCAGAACACCTCCCATCTATCCATCCATCCATGTTCATAGCACTGATCAGACTTGAGCTAGTTTGAACCTTTCCATCTTTATACCACGAATGATCACAACTGCAGTAAATTAAAGTTATTAAAGCTTGAGATCATTACCTCAGATTGAGTATTTGAAGCAGCAGGAGCGTTAAGGGGAATCTTATTTAATGAGACATTGTGAAAGTAGTAGTTTTTATGTGGGTCGGTCATGAAGAGCAAAGAAGCCACAGATGAGCGGTTTACCTCCTGCTTTATGCTGCTGCCCCCTAGCGTCTGTCTGTATGTAATGCAACATATTGATAATTATGTCTTTAAATGTTCAACATAAGAATGGAGGGAGTGAACAAAGGATGAAGAAAAGAAAATGACACCAGATAAATAAAATTGAGCGTTTAATTGTGGTGAATAATTTTAAGAGAGAACCAAATTTCAAATAGAAACCTGTCCACATCTGTGACTTCAAACATCTGGAATGGTGTCGATCAGAGAAACACTTGAAATGCACTTTAATGGTAAAACTGATGTGAATAGTAAAGTTAGGTAAAAGTAGTGAAGTTATCCAATACTGTAAAATAAGTTGTCTTTGTGTGTTTGTGTGTGTGTTGTAGTGTAGTTAAATGTAACTTGTATTCACTTTGAAAAGTTGTAAATTAAAGAAACTTTGTAATATGTTGCCATGTTTGTCTTTTTATTCTTCAATTCACAGCATTTGTATGTCTTCAAAATCTTAAATGTTACATATAAGTTAAGAAAAAAAACTCAAGACATTATTTAAAGGATACCAACTGATTTTTATTTTGCCTTACTGTTACAAGGTTGGATGCTACTAAATGAGGGTGATGTTTAAAAGCTTTACGTGTGTAATGGTGCAAGATAATGTGCTAATAAGCTGTTTTGTGTTGTCTGCTGTTCAACCCTGGGTTTTTTGGGGGTTTTTTTAAGGAGCAGCCAATCAAAAGCCAAATCATCTGACTTAAGGTAGCTGTGTTAAAGCAGGAGTGGGGAACTCCAGGCCTCGAGGGCCGGTGTCCTGCAGGTTTTACATGTGTCCTTGATCCCACACGACTGATTTAAATGGCTAAATTACCTCAACATGTCTTGAAGTTCTCCAGAGGCCTGGTAAGGAAGTAATCATTTGATTCAGGTGTGTTGACCCAGGGTGATATCCAAAATCGAGGCCCCGAGGGACACCTCAAGGCTTGGAGTTCCCCACCCTTGTGTTAAAGCAACTGAGGGTTTGCACCAAAGCCTAGAATAAGGCAAGTTTATTTTTGACCTGAGAGTCATGCAAAGCTATTTTAGTAAAGGTCAAAGTGGAAATTATGATGCTGGAAATGAAAATAACAGGTCTGCTTTAATGCCCAACTAGTTTTATTTCACTGTTTCACTCAGAGTTAAAGTGAGAGCAAAGCCAAACACTGGATTTGTGCCAGTTTCATTTTGGGTACAGTGTGTGTTTTACTGAAGTGTGTGTGAATACATTAAAATCCATTTTAAGTTCAGTTACTGGTATGCTGAACTGGTAGTTGGCCAGCTTACGGAATCTTATTTACATGTACATTCATGGGGCCACTTTGTACCATAAATCTGCTCGTTCATGTAAATATCAGCCAATCAGACGGCAGCAGCTCGATGCATTAAGGCACGGGTGCCAAACTCCAGCCCTCGAGGGCCGGTGTCCTGAAACTTTTAAATGTGTCCCTGCTGCAACACACCTGAATAAAATTAGGTGTTTAGCAAGACTGTATAGATTCTTGACTGCATGCTGAGGTGGCAATTCGGGCATTTGATTCACGTTACAGCAGCTCATGAGTGAATGAACATGGATAAAAGTACATTTTTCCAAACTTGAGTAGGGTTAGGGGTTGCCACCTCAGCATGCAAGTCCTATAGTCTTGCTAATGACCTAATTTATTCAGATGTGTTGTAGCAGGGACACTTAAAACTTTCGGGACACCGGCCCTCGGGGCCTGGAGTTCGATACCCCTGCATTAAGGCATGTAGACAAGGTTATAGTGACCTGCTGAAGTTCAAACATGAGAATATGGGACAAAAGAGATTCAAGAGACTTGTTGGTGCCAGACATTTGCCTTCTAGTATCAACTGAGCGTCATTTAAACACCACAGCCTGAGTTTTGTCGCTGATCATGTCCATCCCTTTATGACCACAATGCCCTCATCTTCTGATTGCTGCCTGCAGCAGGATAACGCACCATCTCAAACTGGTTTCTTTAACATTACAAGTTCCCTGCACTCTCACACAAGGTTGACATAAAAAAATACTCTCTGGTATTTGATGCACAAAGATAAATAATCAAAGTAGAGTCGATTTTCTTTTTCTTTACACAGTTGCATATTTTATTACAAAACATCAGTACAGGTAAACAGGTGGTCAAATACACAGTATCTGGGCATTCTGCCCCACACTTTAAAACATATCTTACAAATCTCTAAAGCGTAGAGAAAATGAAAGTAAATAAAATAACTGCCATGACGGTATTTTCATACACCATTAGTAATATGTCAGTATGGTACGATAATAAATTACTCACTGTTGACAAAACGTGTCATTTATAAATAGTTTGGAGCTGCAAGCCAGCTACTCAGAAAGGACGTATGCATAGAAAGCAACTTCAATAGATAACCTGGATATAAAAATACAACAACCAGCACTGCGGGTGCTTCCTCAAACATTTCATCCCGTCAGGTATTTCAGCAAAGTTGGTATAAATTCCTACATGTTCCTACAGTAACATCTAACAGAACTGAAAATGAACTTGTTCCCTGTAATGTCACCTTTTCTCAAAATAAATACTGTTAATTGAACAAACATGAATCCATATCATGACAAAACTGCCACAATTTCAAAGATAAACCACTGAGAAAGTGAAGCCCGCTAAAACCGGCAGAAACTGACCTACTGATTAATGAACTGCTCACAGCGTGGAAGTCGGCACCATCTGGACCCAATCACCTGATCAATAATACATCTGAACAACAAAGTGCTGTTGCATAACGGCTGCAGATACCCGAGGTGACGTGACCAGTGGCTTTGGACTGTCACACTTGAGTGGGTGAGGATGTTTTATATATCATCACAGTACTGTAAAGGCTCTAAAGCATCTTTAAAAAAGGAAAAAAACTAAACTACAACAGTGCACAGAGCGGTTCACAACCACCATCTGTCACATCATTTCCTGAGCCACAGCTGCACTCAGAGGAAACTCTTCAGACGAGACTAATTCTGCTTTCATGCTTTTCAGTCTCTGCATGAAACGCCAAAATCCACCAAACGCGGTAACTATTTTGTTAATGAACTAAATGCTGTTTCTGTGAACATCTTTTGGCCAATCCACCTGATCAATACTTTTGATAACAATCTTTGATCCCTGCCTGTTTCTACTGTTTAAAATCCTGACCTGATCACTTAACCTCAATTTTGTCAGATGCTAAGTGATTTCTTTACTGAAGATTTGACCTATAACATTAGTGTTTCACCATCCTCTCCATCCAATATTAGTCAAATCAAATCTCAGAGCTCACACTTTTGCACACTTTTACATTTGTGGTAACAAGGAGTTGTCTCATGTGCTGCTCTGACAGTCAAATCGCTGCATGGATGAACACCAGTGCATGACTGAAAGCTGCCTTTTCTTACATCCACACTAATACTTTTAAATGAAAATTATCTCTGTTCTGATTGTTTTAGCAGTTTTTATAAATAATCTCTCCAAACCAGTGGTTCTCAAACTTTTTGTGGCATGCCCCACTTCAGAAGCCAAAAATCACCCCAATCACCAACAAAGAAAAAAGGGAAAAAAAAGTTGGATTTTACTTATACAAGGTGCATATCATCAGTGCAATAGCATCAAACGTATTCCTCCATCCAACAAAGAAAAAAAAACAAACAACAAACATCAGTTTCATTTGAATTTTTCACCCTGTTGTCAATGCCACGCAGTTTGAGAACCACTCGTCCAAACTAGCATGCGACTGTTCAGGTACACCGAGCAAGCCTGCGTCGGTGTAAAGAGAAAGCAGAGGGCTGCAGAAAAATCACACCGAGGACGAATGCAAATCTTAAAATGGTGCTTTAAAAGGAAAGAGATCTCCGTGCAGACACGCGTTTCTGACACATTGAAAAAGAGCATGTCTGCCTGCTCCATCACTGCCAACCATTAAAAAATAATCCAAGCTCAGACTGCATTTTTAAAAACTCTCAGTGTTAGACGTCTTCCATAGCAGTGTGATTGTTAGGTCCAAACACAGTAAAGGTTACAGTTTAAAACTAAATTGTATTAATGTAGATGTACCCAGAGCTTTACTGAAAACACAGTAGCTCACACATGCACTGCAAGCCTGAATGTCCTCAACATTAGCTGGCAAATACCAGACACTGCACAGACCTTTACCTGTGCCAGCGGTTAAAGGCTGTGTAATGTTCGACAGAGGACAGAGCAGACGGCAAGTGAGGGTGTTCATGCATGCAACCCATTTTTGTAAGCTCTAGCAGAGTTTATGATAAAGATGCTCGAGCTAATTCCTTCCCCTCACATGATTTTGATAAGAGACGGAAGCAGATGCTGGTGGAGAAGGAAGGTACCACATCAGACTTGGATTGAGGGGAAGAGGAGGATGTGAGTTTATGCTTCTGCCCCCTCGGGATCATCATTAGACTGCGAAGTAATGTATAAACCATTAATATGTACTTAAAATGGATCAAATCCATCATCGTTATTTTTCTCAGTGTTGTACAGAGACCTTAAAGTCCAGTGAGGCAATTTCTTTCTTAGTCCAGAGACTTATTTGTTTTAAAAAAAGAAAGAAAGAAAGAACCTTTACAGGACTTTGGGAGCACTGTAGTTTTGTGTAAAGGATAGCTGAATTTAAAAATTCATACACAAAAATTACAACATCAAAATTCTTAAATGAGGGCCACAACATTTGATAAAATGTTTTTTAAACAAGTAGTCGCTCCACAGTTAACAGCGCCCAAAGATACTGTTTTAAAGGCGGTCAACAGCTCTTAGGGGGCTTACAACAGTCACTATACATAATCAGTGTTGCCTCGTATTCATCATGCCAACTGGCCAATCAAAGCAGGGTGGGCATTTTGGGAGGTGGGTGTTAAAGAGTGTGGTGAGAAAGGGGAGTGGGGGGAGAAAGGTGGCAGGTACATAAACAGGTCATCCCCAGCTGAGTGTCCACCTTCAGTGCTTCTGTGCCCAATCCCTCCCATGTCCATGTCCACCAGGGATGTGTCTATATCCTGGAACAAGTCCTCCACAGTGAAATCACCAAGGTAGCTGGACCTCATTACCTCCATGCTGCCGTCCTCCTGCTGCTCCCTGCAGTCACCGTGATCTCTGAGTCCGTGATTTACCAAGGCCACGCTTCCCTCATAGGGCTTGGACATGTTCTCCAAGGGCCTGAGGGGTATCCGTGGAGCTGGCTGAGGATTCCCGTCTATAGTAGAGTCCAGTGCGGCAAGAATAGAGGAAATGACAGCTGAAAGAGATGAATCAGTATCAGTGGACATCGATCCCCAGTCCTCATCATCCTCTATACTGATATGGAAATTTGATTCGCTCGAGTAGTTTGTCTTTTCAGTAGAATTTGGTGAGTAATTTAAGGAAACCATGGGGCAGGTGGCCAGAGCTGAGCGGCTGTCAACCGTTACAGCAGAGTGACGTTTTGCTGCAGCGGCAATACTTGCTGTCAGTGCAGATGAAGCAATACCTGGAGGTTGTGACACCTCCGCGTTGACTGATGGCACCATAGACATCTGCAGGCTGATCTGCCGCAGGGTGTTGGCTATGAGAACGGACCGTCGCAGGCTGGGCTCACGTAGCTGCTGGGAGCACTGATACTTGTTGAGGGAAACTGTGAGCAGAAACTGTTGCTGGCTCTCCCAGGTGGGAGCTCTATAGTCTGAAGCATCCTCCTCTGTTGAGAGTTTGCGCTTCTGCCCCCTCGGCATCATCATCGTCATTACGCTGCAAAATAAGGCACAAATGTTACTGGGTTGTAATAAATATCTCACAGGTCATATTTTGTAGTTTTTACATTTAGAATCACTCGGATTCAAAAACTGAAGCTCCAGAAGAATAATATAAAAATGCTGTAAAGACCAACAAAGTGGTCGACCAGCATTCATCAATGAAAAAAAAACAAACTAAAACAAAAACAGCAAAAACAGCCTGTGTTAAGTATTTATTTGTTAAAATGTATTTTAAATTTTTCTTTTTAAAAAAGGTACAATTGAGGACAAATTTGATCAGATCTAAGACAGTAAATATTCAGTGAACTTCAAAAGGATTTTTGTGAAGATTGAATTTCATTATCAGAGACTATTTAGTTCATTAAGTTCATTATGCTTGTGAGCCACGTTGATCTTAAGTGGGCCGAGCCAGCGAAACTCTCCATTCTGTAGATGTGAAGATATTTAACTGGACATTTAATGTAAGAAAAAGAAGTGACATTTCAACCAGCACACCTCCCCTCAGTTTTTCTACATGATAAAGAAATGCTGCTGCAGCAAATGGAAAAAAATCTGTCAGCACAAATAAATGTGTCAAATTTTAGAACATTTTCCAGTAGCTCACTGCTCATTCACATTTATTCACAGACTATTTCTATTTTCCCTCCCCATAAACCCACTGAGAAAAACAACTAACAATAATTTCAAAAGTAGATGGTAGGAAAAAAACCAAACATTTTTTTTGAGTAATACTACATCATACATACTAAACTATATGCCAATCTTTATCAGTAGGAGAAGCTCTAAAATTTATGAAAAATTTCTACAATCTATCCCCACGTCACATTTTCCAAAACCGGCCATAGGCCAGATTGGAGTCTTGGCCAGGTCGATTCTGGCCCTCGGGCCTTATGTATGAAACTCCTCTGAAAAGTCTCGCCTTCTTCAAGAGGAAATTTAAAAAAAACAAAACAAAAAAAAAAACCTCAAACCACAAGGCCATGAAAGATCTGCTTAAATTCACCCCACTTTTTAAAGATGTGCCAAACAACAAAAGGTGCCATTTCTTGTTTACCGCAAAAATGATATTACAAACCAGATGATGCCTGAACGATGTTAAGATGCAAAACTGAGTGCAATTTTCAAAGTATCTCAGCCTTTCACCTTTACATTTACATATGAACATATAGAGATTCTGTAACTAGCAGGGTTCAGCATAACCACTGTCCCCGTCTCGCTGTCCCAGCGTCAGTAAAAAAGTGTGTTGCCTGTTCAAATCACCTCGGAAGCAAACCGACTAAATTAACCATAAAATAGCCCACCCCTCACAGAAAATATGTTCATGTTATCAAATCAATAAAAGTCCTTTATCAAAATATCTGCTGAAATGTTTTAACTGTGCAAATCAAAAGCAAATCAAGAAGAAGCAAAAATTAAAGTTATCTGTATGCAGAAACTGTTCAGTTTATAATCTAGTTAAGATCATAAAATAAATCCTACAAATTTGACTTATTTTTCTGTACCCTTTGGGGAAGGCTAACGACACAGGGGCAAGCCTAAAGAAAGCATTTACTCCAGTACATGTATTTTAAAGCTTTAATTACTAATTCATTACAAAGTTCGATCTCAATACAAAAAATTGCAGCAAATAATTTACATTTACTTATTACAGATTAAATTACTGGTACATAAAATAAATTTTGATTGTCATGTAAAACAATACAGGAGTCTAAAAAATCTGACTGGCTTCCTTATTTAAACTTACTTTTTGTTTACCCCACAACTGATTTTACAAACCAGGTGATGCCTGAATACTGTTAAGATGCAAAAAGTAGGGCAATTTACGAAGAATCTCAGCCTTTCGCCTTTGCATTTCACTCCTGTAAAAATTCTAGATCAGTGGAGAAAACTGCTGCATTAAATTAGACGATTCATTTTTATAATCCAAACAACTTATCTAGGTCTAAAATAGCTTTTTAGACCATGTCTCAGTCGTGTGGGAATCACCACACCACCAAATAGCATTTTTTACTAAAAGACTGCAAACTAATGAGACGATCCGTAACACTACACCTCTGGATAAAGTTTGGAAAACACATGGATTTTAAAATAACAGTTAAAACAATTTCAGAGTCTGCCCTGGTAGAGCTCAGACTAAAATGGTGAGCCTGTAAATGAGCATAACAATGTGGGTACTTTAAATGGAGAGTGGGGGTTGTAACACTGTTTTTACCGTGTAGGAGGGAAACAGTCTCGCCCGAGGCCACCGGGTAAAAATACAAATTTATTCGACTTACAGTCGAAATAATCGACTGAACGGAGTTAAAAACGATCTTACTTAGCCCACCAAACAATAAGTTGGCGATCAAACACATGTGGAAAGTAAGAGTTGTTTTAAGAAAACCAACCTGTTGAATCACTTCCCGTCTCTCCGCCGTCAGTTCAGTCGTCAATGCTTTTGCTGCTTTCGCTTCGACCTTAACTGGCAAATTTACCCTTAAAAGTTTTACTCGGTTCATTCATAAATATGTTAACGATTAAATATCGATTTAAAACTCTTGGTCTAATTTAAAAATCCTCAAACGCTCTTACGTCGTTAGCTTCACCTCTGCCTTCGTCTTCTCCCGCCCGTGATTTGAGTTTCATACCAAGAGGTTCAGAGTTGGGGGTTGGCTATAGGAAGGCATTGTGGGTAATGGAGTTTTATACGTTACATTCCACCACAGTAGTTTCCATCTACGAAACGCATTAAATACACGCTAAACGAGCTGTACGGCTAATATATTCTGAAGTTTACATTTATTAAACTTTGAAATAGTGTAAATTAACTCCTGCTGCAATTACCAGCTTGTTTAAATTATTATTATTATATAATATCCTTTGCACTAATTCCTAAATGATTACATCACCAAGTGAAGTTGGATTCCAGTCCTTATACTGGCTTTTAGTACAGACTCTTTTATTAAAAGAAGAAGAAAACTGGAATAAAACCTGCTGAATAAACTTAAAATTCAGCGAGTCCTAATTCATCTGTGTTTTAAGTTAAATGCTAGACTTTTAAGATTGAAATAATTCCAGTAGATTTGATTTTATATCCAATATCCAATTCAGAAATTTCTGAGCATGGCACTGAAAAATCAAAACGAGAAAGAATAAAGGAAAAGAAAAAAAGGAAAATACGTATGGATCTCACATGTACATGTATGTACATGTCATACACAGCAAAGGTCACTTTAAACCCAGTAAAATTAATTAGTTTGAATCAGTCTTCTTTAAAGCAGATGAGAGAGTTATTTACCTGAAACCGACCGTCAGTGAAGGCCCCCCTCTACTGCCCCAGATCAGCAGCGTTTATGTCTTTATGGTTTCGATTTTAATTCTAACACACGACTTTCAGTCACATGAAGAACCGGACAGTCAACTTTAAAAGGACAGCTGTAGCTGCTCCTCTGCTTCTGCACTGAGAAGCATGACGTGCTCAAAATATAAAGTAAGTTCCGGTTGTGTCTTTCAAAATAAAACCAAAGTCCTCCCCGCCGTCAAGCCTAATCATAACTGTACACAGTGAAAATATGCAATTCTGTTATTTGTTCTCCCCAGTCTTGGGTAAAGCTTGGGGATTTAAAAAAATCTATGTATGTATTTGATTCTGGGCAGGGGAATGGCTGGGGTCATCAGCAGAGATTACTTCAGACCTCATAGTCTTAAAAAAAAATCAGTGGATAGTATATATCAAGTTTCAAAGTGATCACTTACAGTTTTCAGTTAATAAGAAATTAAATCATATTAAAGTCCTGCTAGAAATGTCTTCCCACTTGGCAGCCATCTTTAAATCCTTGCAGGCAGTTACTTTTTAAGTATTGTTTGTAATTCACAGATTATAATCCAGGAGTATTAAAGCGGGATTCTTTGCATCCCAAGTCCCTTCTTTTTTATAATATAATGTCCCTGAATATAACCTTTGCATTATAAATGTCAATGAGTGGAACTGCTGTGCACTGTAAAATGTGTGAAACTAGAAACAGTGTAAAAGGGCGTATTCACGCCTCACTTCTTTTTTTTAACACCCAGTTTATTTTTGAAGTGAAAAGATTTCCTTATTTGTGCAGCCTATACACGGTGAACTTGGTACAGTTTGGTCAGAGAGCTGTGCAAAAGCTACACGTGCTTGGTTGTCTTTTCTGCAGGACACACAGGAGGGAGATCGTAACCATTTCGGCTTAAAATACACCCTACCACTTCACCCTCTCCAACATGAGTCGAGGGGTGGTATACAGATTTAGTTCTCTTTTAAATGTGAAAATGTGGTAAAGTTCAACACAACTTTTAGTACAGTAAAGTCTTTTATTTTTAGGACAATGGTGAGAACAGTAAGAAGCATCTCATGATGTAATGATTGATGTGCAGAAGTGAAAAGACAGAAGCAATTAAAGAGCTGAAGTAACACTACAGGTTTGGCACTTGTTTTGTTTTTTTAAAAAGATGATCATATATGCAGCTAATAATGAAAGAAAATATAAGAAAGGAACACCAAGCAAACGCTGCTAAATCATAATTACGAAAGGGAATAGAAAAGACCGAAGCAAGGAAAAAAAATCTCACACTAGCAGTTCAACACAAAACTCTTCCCTTCATTCATCCCTCAACATCAATAACAGGAAGTGATTTTAAACGGGGCATAAGCAGTGTGCTCTACAGGACTATTTGTACTCTCCGCACACTCCCACAGTCTTGCCGTCCCACTCTGACGTGGAGAGACACTTGACGAAGAAATGTCCCAGATCATGTTTAGAGATGGCTCTTCCCTTTAGCATGTTCTCTGTCACCACGTAATTCTCTGTCAGAGGAAGGTCACCTGGAAAGGAAGACAAGAGAATATATGAATGCTCTCCTGATTTACAGCAGAGACGTTGCACTCATTTTGCACTGGAAACACAAAACCACTAAGTAACAGCCAGATGAACAAACTCAAAAATCTTCCCTTCATTGAGTGTAAATGAGTAGAAGTCCATTCTGAAGATATTTACTTTTAACCATTGATTTAGTAAAGAGATTATGAGCAGTCTGAGATGTGTGTAGAAAATTAACTCTTTCCTTAACCGTCTCACTTCGGTGTAGTAGGGAAGGCCACGATTAAAGACACTTTTTGTAAAACCTGTCTGCAAAATTTAGTACAAGAATTCACCACAAGAGGGCAGCATTTAACAAGAACGTTTTGGTATAATTGTGCTGCCAACCTAGTATTATATTTTTATGCACGGACAGATGAGTTATAAGTTTTAATATAAAAACTTAAAATTATATGGAACTATACCAGAAACTGTTTTTCTGGACTTTCTTTTCAGCTTGGTTCGATTTTTTCCAGACTGAATAAATCTCTTGGCTTCCTCTTACTACTGACCTCCAATGTGAGGAGGCATGACAGCCACATAGTCCAGCCCTGATGTCTTCAGCACGGTGTACATCCTGTCGTGGTCCTCCGTCACAGGAACCAGACGTGGCGGCACTTTGGAGCGATCCCACAGAAGGAAGGCTGGGAAGAAAAGAGATGAGAAAAATGACTGATGCACTCAGTAATATGAGAAACATATCAAGTCAAATCTTTATCTGCTTTCCTTGACTTTCATCGTTTTTTTGAGAAGGACAAATGTCAAATATATGTACATATCAGAGATTGTTGCATCAAGCAAAGAAAAAAGCTTTAAAAGGTCTTTAATTCCTTCTAGGACATTTGTCTTTACACAAAAGAGCCAGATAGTACAGACTTCGATGAGCTCTTCTACTTCCTTTTTTTAAATCAGCGAGGCATACCTGACATGCAGCCGATCACTTTGCGGATTCCACGCGCCTTCATAGCTTCCACAATGTTCTTAGTGCCCTCAGACATCATGGTAGTTGGGCCTAATGAATACAAATTAGATCAGAGATATTACACACACAAAACTGCAGAACAGCACTTGATTGTTGTTTTGCTTCATTCCTACAGAAGCTCCACTGGGTAAAAGTAAATCCAATGTTTCAGAGAGCACCGTAACTATAAGATCAAACCCCCAGTATGTGCTTTAGGGAGTTAACTGAGCATTTAAAAGATCAACAACACTAAGTTGTTTTTTTGCAAGTTGTTTTAAAATTCAAAGGAAATGTCTTGTTGTTGGAGGGAAATTTGGATCTGTCTTTTATTTATAAGTCAGTGAAACATTGTTTTTCATTGTTCAGCTTGTCTGTTTGTTTGCAAGATTACTCAAATGTCGTAGATAGATTTGCATGTACATTGTTCCCTTTGGCCCAAATTAGAAGTGTTACAATATTTTGGCTTGATGCACATCTGCATCCAGGAATTTTTTAAAGGCTTCTTTACCATCTTGAAATAGGAAATAGTAAAAAATTGGGAAACACTGTCTTGATGTTCTGAAGAAAATATCAAGAGTATTCCAGAGCCAAACATCCCCCTGGAGCCAAGGACTCAGTTCATGCATGTTGTGGAGGAAATGTTCAGCCCTGGTGGGGAGAGACTTCTCCGGTTTTTATAGAGTTAGTAGTTTAATTTAATAAATTAAGGACTGTATATATTCAATAGGCTATGCATATGTTATTTAGTTTTATCCTATAATTCTCATTCATCTCTATACTGTGTCTTTTAGATTATGTCAAACCGACCCAATGTCACATTTTACATGTTATAAGAATGATATGGTGACCTCTAGTGAGTGTTTTACATTATTACATCACTGAAATATATAGTCTTTCTCCTGAAAGGTGAACATGCAAGTAAGGAAACTGAATTTTCAGATTCAGTGACTGCATGCAATTACAATTACTATAAATACATGAAACCACATAAACTTAAATCCATGCAGTTCCATTGGTATTAGTTTAAGCATTGAAATAAGTCCTCTTGAGTTCAGGTAGGCTGGCAATATGATTGCAAGACTGCATTTTGATTTAATGTCTTATTATATTTGCTTGTATGTGTGATTCTTCAGCCTTACTGAGGTCGTTCCTGGTGCCTAAGATGATAATAACAGCATCCTGGCCCTCCAACGTCTTCTTTACGTCCTCTTTCTTGAGCACATCTCCCACCACCACTCTGGATGCCTTGTGGTCATCAGGCAGCTTGGCGGGGTCACGCACCAGCACCGTCACATTGTATCCTAAAAAAAAAGAGAAAAAAAAACATGGAAACTAAACTAATCTTCGACCATAACCACCATCCTAATCATGAAAGACTTTCACTTACAGCATACTGTGCTTTTTGTTTTGTAATGAAGTCATTGGTTTCTGTGTATTTTGCAGCATCTTACAGTCATGGAAATGTGAAAGGAAAAGTGTTGCTTTTATCTAGTGGCTGCAATAAAGGAGCAGGGACTTGCCTTGGTGACACAATGACAACAGATCATCTCACCTGGGTGCCAACCAGCACGCTCAAGCTGTCACTTTCTCCTGTTTGGTTATTGAGCAGAAACTGCTATGAACAAACTGCTTCAGAAGCTGTTATTGCTTGTACTGTTTTTTTAATGTGTTCCTATGTAATTTTGTAGTTTTTAGCAGTATTCTAGTCTTCCCTGTAATTTTGACTTAATTTGTTTAATTAGTGCTATACAAATGCAGGTTGACTGGTGACTCTGTGACAGCTTCAGGAGAGATCCCACCCTTTACTGTGGGGGCGAGATAGCAAACAGCTTTTTACTATCAGCTCTCTGTGTCACAAACTGCTGTGACTCAGCAAAACGCTGCCTGTACCGTTAAACATGAGTTGACTTTTTTTTGCCATGGGTGAGCGAAAGGAAAGGAAATGGAAATGTTGCTAAATCGAATGAATCATATGACACAGTGTGTTTGTATAAGGGATTTTGTGTGAGGAGCAGTGGGTTATTGCAGCTATATTTCTTCAGGGGGTTGGGGTCACTAGAAAGTTACAGCAGAGAATGACATTCATCGGGGATTACAATTCAGGCCTTGAAATGTGTTCATTCAGTTCATTCAACCCTTTAAAAGAATTAACAAAACTTGACCAAATACATGTGATATAAATGTGGATAAAATTGAGTGCATGTCTAACCTTTCTTTTTTTAAATTTATGTCATAAATATTCATGTGAAACCTTTGATTTTAACAGGCTGAGGAACATTTCTACCACCTTTTTGTGAAACTGTTACTATTAAGATGTGGTTATTACGCAAGGGAATCCCGTGACCTCATGTTTATCACCCTATTGTGACCTCCACAGGTGGACGTGTTACTATGCTGTTACAGGCGCACGAGGACGCTCAGAAAACAATCTGATGCATCAAAGTTTGTTTTGCCTGTGCAGAAAACTCCAACTTTAACTACAACAGTAACAATGCATGAAAACCCTACTGAAACCCACCTGAGAGACCCCAGTGTGACTCCCGCAAAGTTACACCAATACATGATCTCTTCTATTTCGTCTGTAAGTTATTTTTATTATTCTTATTCCTCACCTGCAGCTACTGCTATCGGCAGGGTCGCCAGCCCGGTCATTCCCGTGGCTCCAAATATCGCGATGTTTTTAATGGAGTCCGACATCGTTCTTAATAAGCGGGATCCACGAGACAGCAACACCTGGTCAGCTGAAGTGTGTCCGGAGTAGAAGATACATTCACTTAAAAATACATCTGGCCTTTAACGAAACGCCTCTTTCGCCTGACAGGAAGGCACTTCCGCATCTTAGACTCCGCCCATAAGGAGAGTTAAAGGAGCCGTTCAGCTCCAGTGCATCACTCCAGGGCAGGAATCGCAACCACTACCATGAAAGAGATATTTTTAAAATGTTTTTAGTGAAAGATAAAGATTTACAAAATATATTTGAGTCTTAAAATGAAGGTGAGACAGTTCATTACGTATAAATTAGCCAATCAGAATCACTAATAGGTGTAAGTATAATTCAAATCTTTTCCCACCTGTGACTACTCTGCAGTGAGTGTGAGCTATAGTTGATATACCTAGTTTGATTTATTCCTACTAGGTTTAGAAACAATGAAAGTTAAAGCTGGTGGTGGCAGAGTTAAAAAGTTTAAGATTTCTGTTGGGGGTGACCAGAATGTATACAATTAGAAATGAGTATATCAGAATGACTGTTCAGATTGGAAACAAAGTTAGGACATGAGCAGAGGAGGGATAGTGGATATACTGGACATAGGATAGGACAGGTAGGAGGAAAAGAGGAAGACCTCAGAGGATGTGTATGGATGTAGTAAAGGAGGACATACAGAGGGTTGGTGTGTCAAGATGCAAGAGACTAAATGAGATGGAGGCAGATGATCTGCTATGCTTTTCGAATCAATTAAATTTTATTTATATAGCACCAAATCGCACTCAGTGCATCATGGGAATCACCCAGCAGCCTAGACTTATTGCAGCATAACTAAGGGAGGATTCGAGATCACCTGATACAGCCCTAACTAACTTTATATAAAAGGAAAGTTTGAAGCCTAATCTTGAAAGAAGAGACAGTGTCTGTCTCCTGAATCCAAACTGGGAGCTGGTTCCACAGACGAGGGGCCTGAAAGCTGAAGACTCTGCCTCCCATTCTACTTTTAAATATCCCAGGAACCACAAGTAAGCCCTAATACAGTACTATGGGGTCTTTAAAACAAGATGGAGCCTGATTATGTGGTGACACTTAAAAAGAGCAACTAAAAGAAGAAGAGGAACATGTTGTAGGTGTACTGCAGCTCTTTTAATTTTTTTATGTAGCCATCTTCACGCTTAAAAGACATGAAATAAAGTCCTTTTGTTGCTTATTTCATGTGAAAATGTCTTAAAGTTCTTTGAAAAAAGAGAATAAAAGTTAAAAGGGAGTTTAAAAAAGGAAACATCAACAGCTAACTTAGACTTTCTTCTTAAATTTGTATTAATTAAAATATTTACCAGTGTTTTCAGATAAGAATAAGAATATTGATCTCAAAGGCAAATTCGTATAGATGTACTATGTGCTGGTATTTTTAACTTTTGTGATATTTCTTTTTTGTTCTTCTTTAGCCTTTGAATCAGTTTGCTGAAACACGGCCTCTTGTGGTTATCTGTTAAAATTCGTCACCGTCAGCGTCTCTCTCTCTCCCTCCCTTTCTCTCTCTCTGCCATTGATGCTGATATTTCTCCTCAGCATCACCAGCGGAGAGGAGGAGGAGGAGGAGGAAGGAGAGGTTGTGTCAGGTGGAAACTGGGACCTCTATGGATATCACCATCACCCTCCACCGGCACTGAACCTCAGCATCTCCCGGCCGGCGGTCAGCGCTGCAAGCACGCAGCGCTCTTAACGTGCGCTAAGGCGCAGTTTTTGCACAGTGCACACCCCCCGCGGTGCTCCAGTAATTACCCGAACCAGCCGCTTCCTCGTGTAATAGGGACTAATCGAGGGAAAACCCTGCTGGAATAAAAGCGGAGCGTCAGTCTCCTCCATTGATAAACCGCTCTCCTCATCGATTCGAGCCAGCGACGTCTTGGTGGAGGAGGAGGAGGACGAAACCAAACCAAAAAACTGACACTGAGGCTAAAGGTAAGGCCGATAAAAAAGCAAAAAGATGCTTCCTTTTCACTTGGTTGTCGTCTCATTCCCCGTGTGAGAGCAAGGAGTCGAGATGCATGGGATTTTTTTCCTCCTTTTTTGCCGGGATGCCGGCCTGCATTTGGGTGCAGGGTACCGCAGTGATCCGGCAAAGGGACGGACCGTTTCGTGTCTTATTTTCACTTACATGTGTACGTGATGCACGCCTGGAAAGGTGCTTATGATGCCTGCTGGATCTGATTGTCTAATTTAAAAGGAGAAATAAGCTGAGAAGCAGAATAGCGGCCTAGTTTTTTTTTTTTTTTTGTGGGCTATGGTGCGTGATTGTATGTCTTAGCTTCTGTGTAACCTTTACTTTAAATTAGAGATCATTTATTTGGTTTCTAGCTACAGACTGCACACTGTACCCGTATGCACACTGCAGCAGAACTTCACAAGAATAAATATCGACAGTTATGCTCTATGCAGTATTTTAGTGGGAAGTTAAAATGTGCCTGTGGTCTCGTTATGTGACTTTACATTACTTTCGCTTTTCTGCACCTTTCTTCCCAAATCCTGGAGGGATTTTGCTGTCTTGGAAGGGGGGGTTGTAGATTGACTCAATTTATTCTCGTGCTTTAGTTTGACAAGGCCTGAAGCAGCATGCACTGCTTCAGCAACACAAGTAGGAGATGCACTGCAGCCTGTCTAATGTCTGTTTGATCACTGCTGCAATAAAAAGTGACTACAACCCCTGTTGTGCACGGAGACATGTCACGGGCCATTGTTTGTCCTTTCTGTCTTGATCTGAAGTTTGCATGCAGGTGGGAGTTAGTTGGCTATCTCTACTTTGTGACTGTGCTGGAACAGCATGAATAAAAGAAGAGGGAGGAAGTGAACAGAGGCATGCGGTTATCTGAATTCATTTAATCATTAATACCAAACCGCTAACGGTACTTACTGTAAGTTTTGTGACTTTTTTGGACCCATTTGAGCCCCTTACTCCAGTGTCTCTCAGTGGGTTTATGTTGCACACAGCACTGTGAACCTTTTCATACCACATGTGGTGCTCAGCAGGTTTCTATAACCTGAATCCATTGCATTTTGTGGTATTTCAGTTTGTCTTGTGTCACTCATGTTATAAGAAAGCTTAACAGTTTGAACCCAGCTAGATCCCATTTCAAAGTGAACAAAACATGTCGTGGTATGCAAGATTACTTCATGTATTTTAAATATTTAAAAACACTTTACCTTTAAAATCGCACAGTTTGTTCAAGTTTCTTCAGGGACTTGTTGGGGGATTGTTCCAGTCATCCAAGAGGACTTATCATGGTTCCTGTGTCTCTTCCCATAACCCTAGACTTCAGACTTCAGGGCTGGGATCAGCGACTGGGGGCACAACTTGTTCTTTTTGTGCTTGGCTGCATGTTTTGGGGACTTTGTTTGCTGCAGAGCGAGCTTGCTTCCCTGTTGATATTGCACAATGGAATCGTATCTAAAATCTTTGCACAGTAGTGTGAATATATATTTTATACATTTATGGTGTTTCTCAGCTAAAAAGAATTGCTGTTCTTGTTGTCCCCATCTTCTCTGGATGATCAACAGCCCCTTTAGGACACTGAAGCTCTCTGTTGTTTATCAGACCACAAGGTCACTGTTTTAAGAGGTGTGTTCTTGCCAACTCAGAATTTGGGTGTGGTTGCTGCCCCTGCTTACAGATGCGGGTTCACTGTGCTGAGGTGAAGTGACTCAAAGTGACTCAGTGCAGTGTGTAAAGTGCGTACTGTGTGACGTCACAGTGAAGGATCTTGTGTGTGCGTGTGTGTGTGTGTGTGTGTGTGAGTGAGTGTGAAGGAGAGAAAGAGAGACAGCATCACTCCCTCAAAGAATGATCCAGATTCCATATATTTTGTCAGGTAATATCAGTGTGGATAAAGTTTGGGATTAAACCTGAGGTCATGTTTGGGTCAGAATGACAGAAACTTAAAGTTAGATTGGGTAAATGTTGGGTTCATTGTTAAATGTTATTGTAAGAACTGCAGAACATTATTGCTACACATTTGAGTTTGTACACAGATCAATAACAGAAACCCGACTGCAGCAAACGAATGAAAATTGTATAGAAAATATGAAATTACAGGGGGAAATAAGACTGAGTGTCAGCGCTCTGTCATCTGCAACCGTGCACTCACTGGCTGTTTTCCAGCAGAAAAATGTCCAAATGTAGCTGTAGCCATAAACTTTAAATTAACATTTACAAGCTATTGCATTGACTCTATAACTGCTATGTACCTGTTATAGTCACGAGGCAGCAAACATCTTTCCCATTTGAAACAACACATGAATGCTCTGAAAGCTCACATGTCCCAGTTTTCCACCAGCACTTCAACACTCAGAGAGCATAAAAGATGGACGTAGCTTCCGGGTCTGAAAAGCGAAGCCAAATGTGAAAGTTCCTGCGTTCCTCTTGATTCCTGTGGCTGCAAAAGACTTCCAGGTTTACAGAAAAAGGAAAACGAAGAAAAAATCTTCCCTTAAACTTGACCTCTGTAAACATTTTTGCCATAGGGTTATGGGCTCAGTTGCTCATTTCAGGTTATAATAAGTAAAAGACGAGGTCCATTTTGTCAATTTTGGCTATTCTAGGTTTCAGAAAGGAGCATCACGATTCACCCTTTGCACATCAAAACACCAACAAATGCTCAAGTCGTAGCTTTCGACTTCACTAATGAATGGGTGGCATCGTCTTTTAAATACAGTCTATGCATAAAGCAAGTAAACTGAGTTAGATCAATAGTAAAAACAAGAACATACAAACAGAAACGTAAGACAATGACTCAACAATTCTACCAACGTGGAGACAAGGGACAAGAAATTCTTAATCTTTAAAGCACAGGTGAGTGCTATTATTTAATTTCAGGGTTATTGTAATAGTATTAAAACAAGAAGGTCATACAAACAGAAACGTTTGGACTTCTTTAAGACAATGACTCAACAATTCTACCAATGGCCGAGAGTCCCAGATTTAAACGTGGGAGACAAGGGACAAGAAATTCTGGTGATCTTTAATCAGCACAGGTGAGTGCTATCTGATTTAATTTCAGGTTATTGTAATGGTATTGATTAACCGCTTTCACACCTGGTGTTTACAATCAGGGGTCCTTTGTCCCTCCTTGGGGGATTTGGGTTTAAATCTAATCTGAGCTTAAACTGAGCCATCATTGATGACCTAAGCTCCTGTAAGTCAGACTGAATTAACCTGAGCTTAAACGAGCCATCATTGATGACCTAAGCTCCTGTACAGACTGAATTAGTGCGATTTAGCTACTACAATTGGTAGAATTGAGTTCACCCTGTTCACACATCAACATGTTCACATGTTGCCTCCTGTTGATTTGATGGCTGTGATCACACAGAAAATTGATTTTATTGGCAGTGTTTGATAGGATGTTCTTTCATACTGATAAAGTAATGTTTGTAAAACTGTAAAACAGAACATATGCACTGATATGAGACAGTCACGTCTTGTAATATCTTTAACTTTGGCGTTTTTTGACAAAGTTATGTTTTAATGGAGAATAATGTGGCGTCTTGAACTTTTCTCAAACCCTCCAAAGTCTGACACTTAATCACTTAATCAGTCTTTAGTAACCAAGCATTCTCCTCACAGTTGTCAATAGGCAGATGGGATATCAGCGAGCTAGCAGAGGCTGTGATTAATGTCCCCAAATGATGTGTATGTGACGATATTGATGAAGACTAAAGAAAAGGGGGAGGGGGTGCACTGAGGGTCTGGTCCAGATTAAGCCTTAGAGACACAGAGCTGCTGCCGCTGACTGATTAACACTGGCAGCTGTCTCTCTTTCTTACTCGACTCATCTTTCTGGTGATATGCCCCTATATCTGTCTCAGATCAGTTTCTGTATTTTCCCAGTGTCTTTCTATTTCACTTCTCTGTTTCCATATTTTCCTTCCTTTATCTCTCTAACATCTATATTCCACAATATCACACTTTATTTTCATCTTTCTAGTTTATTGTCTTCTCACCTCGTCTGGTTATATATTTGTCTCTCCCTCATTCTCTCTATCTCTAAATTTAACTTCTTTATCAAAAGAGATGGACAGTCCTGCATCCGTGAGGTACTTTAGGCTATTCTTGGATCACTGGTGGAGTAATATGAAGAGAAGAAATTGCTGACCTGAGAATTCATCATTGCACGGGAGTCGTATTGATCCATACGCACGATCTGAGGTAGAAATGGGGCGTGAATATGAATTAGTATGAAGTTTATGAAGTTTCTGTCATCCACTGCAAAGAGAAAAGTACCGACAGGCTCTGTGGAAAATGTACCCATGTAAATTAATATTGCAGTTTTGATTTGTTCCACTATTTATGTGTGTTTAAGTGCCTGATATAACTTAATCCCCCCCCTTCCAAAACTGTTAAAGTCACAATGAGCCACATATTTGCAGTAGATGAACAAGAACACGATAGACATTTCTATTTTTATCAACATCAGAATGGAGGAGAACTTCATGAGCTATCATCCTATTTTATACGATCAGAGGAGTCACAGGCAGCTAGCTGGGTTAAAATAGCTTTGTTAAACTGCATTGTGGGTACATATGATATAACTGGTTTGTGCCCCTGTTACACATGCATTGGGAAAGATGGGGAAAAAAGATAGTAAAAAAGTATAATGGTATAAAAGAGAACCAGTTAAACTACAGTGGTGGGCAGTAGAGGCTATAGCCATCCCTTATTTCTTTATGTCTTCCAAGGAAAATGGGAAATAAGTTGTCAGCTTTCTTGTCAGTTTTTTATGTAGTCTTTAGAAATAGTTCTCCTGGCTTCTGGAAGGACAATCTAGGCTCTTCTTTGGATGTTGGCTGCCTTTTGTTCTGTTTTCTGACAAGGTGATCTCACACTGCTTCAGTAATGTTAAAGTCGGGACTCTGGGAGGGAAAGATCGGTGCCTCCACCGTGTTTTACAGATGGCTGTAAAGTTACACTCAAGACTCAACTAAGTGGTAAAGTTTAAAAAGTACAATGACATTTAAACTCTTGTCCTGGTTTTGGGATACGTGACTGAAACTGGAACTAGACTTAATTAAACTTATATATAATTTACAGACTAGTAATGATGGGATAAAAATTCGACCCAGAGAAGCTCATGGGATCCATCAGCTCTTTTTTCAGCTCCACAGTCACACAGTTTATATTAGCACTCGTTCACTTTACCATCAGTCTGTGGTCACTGCATGCTGTACATTACCATTGATGACTGAACAGCTTGAATGCAGCATTTCAGGGTTAAGTGTCTGTGAAGGTTCTCAGTCATCCAGGTCATCGTAGTCTAAGGAGCTTGGAAAGAAAAGCGTCTGGACTTCTTTGAGTTGCTTGAAAACGTTTCACCTCTCATCCGAGAAGCTTCTTCAGTTCTAGGGTCAAATGGTGGAGAGTCCCAGATTTAAACCCAGTGGGAGTATCCCCCCAAAGAGGGACAAAGGACCCCCGATGATCCTCTACCTAATCACATGAGCCAAGGTGTGAAAGTGGGTGTGGGTCCCAATCAGCCAGGGTTTCGGGTGAGCTCATTGTGAAACCTGGCCCCACCCTATCATGTGATTTCCTGAGGTCAGATGGCCCAGGATGTGAGTGGGCGTTAAGGCGTCTGGGAAGGGATCTCAAAACTGGATTATAGATGGCAGACAGTTGAGGCGGTGGTTTACGACACCAACTGTCTGCCATCTATAAACGCTTTTCTTTCCAAGCTCCTTAGACTTCAGGGTTAAGTGTTTTTTCAAGGACACCAGATGGTTAGCATTTAGACTATGATCATTCTTTAGTTAGTTTAGAGGCATCAGTGTCAGATACTAATTGCCAAAATACAAGTTGTGAAAGCCAGACAAAGAGGATGAGAGGTTAGGACGCAGGGAGCGGTGGGAATAGAGAGAGGACAGTTGCAAAAGTGTGAAGGATAATAAAAGGAGAGAGCAGGGAGGCGGGGCGAGGGGGGGGGGGGGGGTTACATTACGCTGCTGGTGAAACTGTGATTTATTGTGGTGGCTTACTTCAACAGCATAGCTAGCGAGAGAAGGCCATAATAACGCTGAGTGGTTTAGAGGAGAAGATGTAACGACTGACATTTCTGCACTCTCACACACGGATGTAGACGTGTGGTAGTATTTACACTATTAGATGATCCCTGAATAACAAAGCAACAGGAAACTTATAAGTGATAACTGTGACCAATAATACATTGTTTGAAGTAAACTTCAAGCAACTTCTTTTTTTGTGTGTACATAAAAATTGTGCTAAAAAGAAAGTAAGTCCTATTTTGAATCCTATTTCAATTCCAAGGTTTTACATATCTGGCCTGAAACAGTGTGTGACAAACTAAGTCAACTTTGCAAGATTATTTTTATTTGTATGTATTTGTATGTATATGTAAAACCCTAGAACATAAAACAGTTTTTTTTTACTATGGCCATATATTGTTACAATAATGGAAGTTCATAATAAACTTGAACAAATTTTCAAGTAGTTCCTGTAAGCCAAAAACTCAGGTTCCAACATTTGTAAAAAATAAATAAATAAATAAATAAAAAATCTTGTCTCTAATAGGGTCAATGAGCGCAGATATTCCAAATATGGTCATCTCACGCACATGAGTCTGGCTGTGGACACAGAAGCCCCTCCCACCTGCTTTTTAAGCCAGTCAGAAGAAAGTCATCTTAAAGGGAGGGGAGCTAAAACTGCATGTTTCAGACAGCGGTGGATGCACCGAGGCTTAGTGCAAGAAATCTGTGAACCACACAGTGCTACTTTAAGAGAAAAAAGATGGAGCTGAAAGTGAGCAGAATAAATCCATTTAGAGTTTTTTTTTGTCAAAAAGAATGCAGTTTCAAATGTGTGTCAAATGTGTAGATATTCAGCTTATGTTTTTGTTTTAAATCGGATAATATGCCTGTGCGTTTAATCAGATTTTAAGCTTCAGTTACAGTTTTGGCTTCCAGTGATTATCAAAACAAAATCTCTGAGATTATATGATTATTGTGCTTGGTTCTAACTTTGCTTTTGGTACTCTCTAAATTTACTGACTACCAGGCTGTGGAGGGTTTAATTACAAATCTTTCTTTCTTATTTTTGAATGAAAGTTCAAGAAAATTTACTCCCAAGAAATGAACTCTATGAGCAGTTGTATTAAAAGATCATAATCTCAATATTGACCAAATTAATTGTGGTTTCATTTCTGCTGTACTCAAACAGCTCTAATGGATAGCTGTGGATTCTAGGCTATTGATTAAGCAAAAAAAAATCAACTGAAATGTGACAGGCTTGTCTTAAAATAACCGATTAAGGGTTAATGTTCAAAAGCTTGTTTAAATGTAGAGGAAAAACTGAGACAGAATCTCTCACAGCCATGTCAATAAGACTGACAGATACAAGTCTGCATGATAAAACCTCAAAGTAAAGAGAACAGCTGAAAGAGTCACGACTGAGCTGAAACGCAGTCACACAAACATACTCAAACCACCTGGGGAGAAACAGAGATGGCCACCCTGGATGTAGAACATTTCCTTTTAGATGCTGTCCTATAAACCACAGTGATATAGGGTTCAGGTCCACCTGGAGAAAAACAGAAAAGCTTCATATGATCTAGATTCTCTCCTAAAAGTGAGAGATGAGAAGATATCTCTGGGCAAAGTTCCCATTTTTGCTGTCCTGTCTTTGCTCATTTCATTTATTTCAGTATTATCATCACAGGTTGCCAAGTTCAAGGTGACTTACTGAGATAATTTAGTTTACTGTGAAACAGGCAGGTCTTGACATTGGAAAGAAATAATATATTTTAATATAAAAATATTTTTTATTCTTTCAAAATAAAATAGGACATGTCACTCTGTAACAAATTATTTAAGCAGTAAAAACTTACCAAACATGAGTGTATAAATTCTTGCATATTATCAGGTTCAATACGTAATTATGTTTGATTTTATTTGTGCGGTTTTCCACTGCATCTACTGGGGTAACAATATATGGAAGATGTCAAAGAGATCATACAACACACGGGCACAGATGTAATTCATGCTCTTTCTTCCAACACCATGGAGAGTTCAGAGAGGACGCTGCTGTTTAAAGGTTTGATCTCTTGGTGTTGGCACAGCTGCCCCCTACGAACTCTGTAACTCCGAGAGTTCAACATAAACGTCAGAGCAAGATCCCCGTTCTGAATCTGTGTTTTTGCTTTTATTTTTCAAAACTTTCTGGTCCAAGTTTGTTGTTTTTAACAGTTTTTTTAAACTACTGTAATTATATTTGCTGAATTACCAGTGCGGTCAGATTATTAGATGTCTGCATATGCGCTGAATGCAGTGTGAAACACCATGGTGGACTCGCTTCTGTCGTCGCCTTCACAGAATAAAACATTTGGAGGTGTTTTGTATTTATGTGGCTGAATGAAAGATCATCAGCAGCATTACTCAGCACTTTCATTTTGAAGCTCACCAGCCCTGATCAGTATCAACTGTTCAGGATCCACCGGGTCCATCTGACTGTTCTTCTAAGCTCCACCCCCTGCACCTGCTGTGACATGACTGTGCGTAATTATGATGGACTTGTGACATGCTCACTTCATCAGGCAACATTTGCACTTGACCTGATTTGATTTTCATTATTTTCAGAACTATTTTAAAGCTGTAGTAGTTTAAATGAGTCTTCTGTTTGTCCAGTGGCATCTGATGTTATCACGACACTCCTGGTAGTAAAAGTGTTCTTAATGTAGGGGTTAGTAAAACCATTAAACCATAACATATTCTGAGTTGTATCATAGTCAAAGAAGCACAAAAAGCAGCTTTAAAAAATGGTGACAAAAATATTTGATATGCAGTGATGTAGAGAGATGTCGATGGAGTCTACATCAATAGTTGATGAAGATCTGCAAACAGCATCTGATTTGAGCGCGAAAATCTATTACAGCAGAAAAACAACAGATGTCAGAAGTAATAATAAAGCTGTTTTCTTTGTCTCTCCTGCTTGTGAGCTTGTTCTGCTTTTTGATTTTATACTTCATACAGACAAAGAAAGGGGGTGGTGATCCTTCTAGCTTACTGCCCACAGTGGTATTTTTCCCCGAGGTTGGACAAGGAAAAGGAAACGAATGTACAATGAGCGAAACCAGTGGTGTTACTATACATGAAGCTCTGCTACTCTGTGACAGTCAGTCATTAATTAAATCATTGTTTTTTCTTGGTGAACTAAAATGTGCTATAGATAGAGATTTTTACTGAAAATAATTGATTTCAACATATATTATGAACGCTTTCAGTGTGTTCTTAGTCTATAAAGTGGAACCATTCACATGTCAATATTCAAAAAGGTCAACAAAACATATTAAACTGCTTCACATTTGCATTGTTTGTTAAACAACAACTACAGAAAAACTTACAGAAATGTCATGTCAATTTAAATTAACTATTTAATCATAAATTTATGATTCATGTCTAAGTCTAAACTGAAGTTATTATGTTTTTTGTTTAGTTTTTTGCATTAAAATCCATCAATCCAGCCGTTTTCTTAACTGCTTATCTAATTCATGGTCAGAGGGCGACTGGAGCCTATCACAGCTGTTGCTGTATGACAGGCGGGGTACACCCTGGACGTGTCGCCAGTCCATCACAGGGCTAACATAAAGAGACAGATAACCATTCATGCTCACATTCATACCTACAGACAGCACAGAATCAGGTCACGTTATCATACATGATTCTCATTCAAGCGAAGCACAGGATTGCTGCCTGTGGACAAGTAGTAACACGTGTATGTTTGCATGTACACACACTCCACAATAGGCACCTCAGCTTTTTGGGGGGGTTAAAATCCACCGTTCAAGAACTTGTAAAACCTAATGCTGAGCAAATATATTTCCATATTTTTCCTGGTTCTTCAACAAAGACACATCACACAATATCTTAAGATCTCGTTGGCATTAACTGTTTTTCCAGAACGATGTTAGAGAATTTTGAAATTATTATTATTATTATTATGAATATTGTTGCCAATATTAGAATGAATTTAGTGTTACACAAGTATGAATGCAGATGAAAGTTTGTGGTCACTTGTTTTTTAACTTCAGCTGAGGTTTCCTGCAGGCTGTGTTCAGTGTGTCGAAACAGAGCATAAAACAGATAGCCAGCAGTGTGTGTGTGTGTGTGAGACTGCCTACAGCTGACTGATTCCTGAACAGCTGAGTCTGATTATTAGAATAAAGGTGATAACACACACACACATCAGAGCAGCCTTGTGTTTGATTTGATTGATTTTAGGACACCAGGTGGTTGAGGTTCGGCTAAGAACAAGGCAAGGAGAATAGAGGGCACGCTTGCGCAGTCACGTATTTTGGCTGCAGTTTGACTGATGCGGACTTTTGTTGTGATTCAGCTTTTGTGTCTCCTCTGTAATCCAATCACCGGCTTTAATGCGTATTTCAGTTTGTTTTATCGCCTTACAAAAATATACAGTTACAGGGTTTTTCCTGCAGTCGTCATCCACTAAACAGGTTTTCAACTTCCACCACAGGTAAACTAGCATAGTTATGATACAGAATAATTTTGACACCCAGCTTCGTTTACTCGTCATCAAATGGTAAGAATTATGAGAGAAAGACACAACAAGAGGTTAATAAGGGGGAAAGCTTGTTGGATGATCCGCCATCTAAGAAAACAGAGGCCGTATCTTTAAAGCTACATGTCTTTTAGCTTTTAGCTGGACTGTGGATGTCAGCAGCCCTCAGTCAAAGTGGGTCATCTGTCAGGAAGACTTGGCTAATGCTAGCATGGTGCCACAAGCTAAGGAGGCACTTAGAAAGCAAACATCTTTGAAAGAAACTTGGCCTACTTCATAAACGAGCTAGATATGAAACAGCAACACTGTTTTTTGGATTGCATGAAAGTACCTAACAAGGTGATAGAGGTGAGTTAAAATCAGAGCCTAGCTGATATAAGATTTTTTTCAGACCGATACTAATATGTGGTGATTTAAAAATCCGATACACAAACGTAAGCAGATCTCGCTAACATTTCTTATGTGTTGTTACTTCTGAGCCTTAATGAGATACAATGGCAGCACAGCAGTGGAGAACTTAATCTGGCTGACTCTGCTGGCTGTTTGTGGTGCTCCGAACCTGTGTTGGTGCAGAGAGCCTTCTGATGGAACATCAGAACTCGTGTTTGAAGATTATTTCTGTCCTTTACCTAAATAAAGCAAAATTGTTGGCTGTTTTAAATGCTAACATCATTAAGTCTGTAAAGAACTAATATCTGCTGATATTGAATCTGGTTGAAATTCAGTAAAAAAAAAAAAAAAACCCTGCAGATTTCATGACCGTCTAAATGCTGCAAATGGGCAAAAATTAAGTAAAAACTGCAATCAAAGAAAAACTAATGACATGTTAGACATTGGAGATCTTTTGTGCCGATACACGTCTTGAAATTCTCGCTTCCCCTTAGTGGTTTGAACAGAAAGTGGGCCAGTCATTCCACTGTCACCTCCCCCAAAAGCCTATTTTAGAAAAGAGAAACCTTGATGCATGTTCTAATATTTGTTTTTAATTTGCAGGATTCACCTGCAGGCCTCTTCTGTTGCCTTATACTCATTACATCAGTCTGGCCACAGATATTTCTCAGTGAAGGTTCCCATGTTAGTACTCCTGGTTCTTTCTGGGGTGTTTCTGTCTAAACATTCACATGAGCCTGCTGGCTTCACGGCTTGCAATATCAGTCAGTACAGAGCATGGTGGGACTCTGCAGCCAACCTCAAAGGTGGCTCTCACACGTTTTGAAGGAAAATGCTGGCGAGTGACTTTAGTCCACATGGGGGATTAGAGTGAAAACTGTACAGGGATTTAGGGACATTAAACAAGGGGCTAGCTCATTTACAACATCTGAGATCACACCATCAGCTGCCACTCATCTGAAAACTAATCACAAAATAGACCGCTGCGTGATGTTCTCAGTGCAGCCATAAAGGGAGAGCCCGTGTTTTAGGGATGTTTAAGAGGAAAGGTCGCACTTTGGTGTCGAGAAAAAAGAAGTCTTTTTTCCCGAGCCATCAGTTTGCGCTAATATTCAGCAGTCATGCAAGAGCTTGGAAGGATTGTAGTAGGAATGACCTTTGCAATCCAACTGTTTAATTATTGTAGTGTAAATGTAAACATATGCATTTGACTCATTTGTTCTGTTTTGAAAACACAATAAACCTGGCAATATATTATAAATGAATAAATACTTCATTAGAAGTATCCAAATGTTCAAAGAATACAGCATATTTCATAATTTTTTCTCACAAATTGAATTTTTTTTTAGATAACAATGAGCTGAGGAATAAAATGTACTGTATAAAGTAGAGAAGATGTATCTATTGAAAGGTTGGGCTTAATTTTATCTATTTTTTTACATTTCCAAAACAATTCTATTAGTATTTTGTTTTTTAAAGGTTAAAGTTAATTGAAAAGAACATTTTGTATTGTTGTCTTTTCATTCAGTCAGGTTACCTATAAATGTATCTGATTTACTGTAGGCTTCACTTTGTTGGGTTTCACTGCAGTCCTCTTTCTGCATCATCACCAGATAGAAAGCTCTATAATATTTATCCTCTCCAGAGAGGACAGCTAAGTGCATGTGCACAGCTACTTCTTCTCTTTCTGTCTTGCAGGGCACGCTGACATTTACTCGATATGGCTATGTTGTTTTTCCAGCGGTTTAGGTATAGTGACAACCGTGAGCTTGGGTTTGTGTTGCAGAGGGAGGGGGCGGCCAGAAAAAGGGGCCAGATGAGGACAGGAAAAAGAGATTACAGGAAACCTTCCTAAACAGTAGCATCAAATGCTTATTTGACTTTTGAAATCTTTAGTCACATAAATTGAACTTAATGGGTGAGTATAGTGTTACTAACATTAACTAAAAAGTAACAATACAAATTCAGGGCATGTAACTGTTGGGTGAATTCTTCCTATGTGTTGAAAGAAGGGTATAGGGAGAAATGGGGGAGGGGAAAGGGGGGAGAACATTTTTCATTCTGTGTTATCTTGTGAGGCATTTCAAGGACAGGGGTTTTAATGAGTGCACACTGGAAAGGCCAATGATTTTAGGATGCTGAAGGATGACCACCAAACATACTGCTGTATCTGCTAAAAACAACCATACTGAAACAATGTAGCCACAAAAATGAGCTAGCAGGTTTTTAAACGCTAAGAATGCGTCACTTTCTATCTTTGTAAGAAGTTTAAAGAGAAATAAGACAAAAGAAGCGCTCTGGATAAATATACAGAGAATACATTTCTTACATTTCTATCATCAGTTTTTCCCCTTGAACCCACATGTGTAAACGCTCAGTAGGCTATGGGTTTGATTCCCAGTGGGGCCGGCCATGGAAACAAACATGTATTCTTCCCCCTCCCTCCCCTTTGTTAGCAGCTTTGGAGAAGAGCACCAAATGGCATCTTTTATATCCGTGGGCACATCTGCTCCTCACCAAGAGAAACCATTGCTTGTATTTTCCATTCATCGTGTGTGTAACACAAAGAGCGAGAACATGAGAAACTAATGATGAATGTGGTGTGTTTACCTGGGAATTCTTATTAGATTCCCAATGTGCATCTAAAACATTTATGATTTATTTAATGTCCAGTGCACTGCTCTATACATCATTACCAACACAAGCTTTTATATTTCAAATGCATGTTGTGATACGTACAATCCCTGGTCCCTTTATTTGGTACACCTGGCAAGTGCCTAATACCATGAAGAATTAAGAGATGCCTATATCTTTATTGTGGAGGTTCAGTAAGGTGCTGGACACATTCCTGAAAGACTTAATGAAGTCCATGTTGGCATAATAGCATCACACAGGGATGCCTATTTGTCGGCTGCGCATCCATGATGTGAATCTTAGGTTCCACCACATCCCAAAGATGCTTTATTGGATTTAGATCAGCTGACTGTGGAGCCCATACAGTGAACTCACTGTAATGTTCAAGAAAGATGATTTGAGCTTTGTGACATGGTGTGCTGTCCTGCAGAAGATGGGCACACTATGATCACAAAACGTGTTCAGATACTCAGGTGGGCTGTAATATTTGACGATCCTCAGATGGTACCAAGAAGCCCAAAGTTTGTCAAGATTATATCCCCACACACCAGCAGCAGCCTGAACCGCTCATACAAGACGGGATGTTCCTACCCTAAGCCTAACCATTAAAAATGAATGCGAACTCTAACCTTCAGCCTAAACCTAAACATAACCTAATGGTAACCCTGACACTAAAACCACATTTTGAGCCTCAAAAATGCCTTCAAACCTGTGGGGACGGGCATTTTGGTCCCCACAAGTATAGTAGCATGCCAATTTCCTGTCCTCACAAAGATGTCTAAACATGTATAAACACACACACACACACACACACACACTGAAAACAACAAACTGTCAAATTCAGGAAAAGACAGGAGGTACCATCTATTTTTGCATGACACATCCTTTATATGTAAAAGAACAATTTAAAACAGAGGGTGTGTATGAAGAAGACTAAAACAGACGGTACCAGTTTTTTGGTGCCTTAATTTGGAAAAACCCAGCTTTTTATTTCAGAGCGCCAAGCTGTTCTAACAGAGAGGCGTTTAAGTTTTCACCCAGTCTGCTGATTTTTATGTGTGTGCTCTGAATTCTGTCATGAGTGCCACGAATCGAACAGTGCATTGCTCGAAGCACACTATTTACACCACATTATCCAGTGCTCACTGTTAAGGTTTCATTTTAATTTTAATTGAAGCCTCTAACTGATATCAAACATCTCTGTGAGCTCTTCAAATGAATGCCGCTGAAGCTGATGAATATCAGAAAATTGAACAGGAGGTTTTTCATTGTTGTTTGTTTTGAATGTTTCTGTTTCTTAACTCTCAGCCGGCACAGTGTGATTTCATGCAGAGGATTAGAAGCTATTTTTATGTACCTGCTTTCAGCTGTCAAAGGGATGGGCTGAAGAGATGAGATGCCCAAGTCATTTTAAGTCTATTTTAAGCTTTGCTATTGTAAAATGCTTTGATGCCAAGGACAGGTACTGCATCATTCATGAACAGGAAAGGACCTATTGACTCCTTATTTCTGCAGACGTCTCCTTATTAAACCGTGAATTTTCAGTCTGAATTTGCTTCAGTGGCTAAACTTGTGTGGCTGAATAAGGGTTAAGAGATATCTAATAAGGACGTGTGAAGTCAGTGAGAGTTTAATTATCAGGTGCGAAAGGCTTTTCACCTGTGGGGATGGAGCAATGGCACTTGTCTTTGCCACTTCTTTTTCTCTCCTCTGCATGTGTGAATGTGCTCACATACATATATATGTATTTGTGTATGTGAGTAGCTCATTAAAGCAAACACAATGATATTTATATTGGCTCATTCAAAACCTATTTCATCAAGCATGACTGTACAGATGATTTTTTAATTTAATTTTTATATGTTACCAGGAAGACTTTATCACATCCTTTATTTCTTAAACAGGCTGATCAGATATTTTGACAGTATTTGATTTTTCGCAGGGCGTCGGGCGCGATGGCTAATGCCTCTCCAGACCTGGACAACGCGGAAGCCCAGCGCCAGCTTAACAACAACAACCGACCAATCAGCTCTGGCTTCTGGGAGACAGAGTGTACCAGCTCCAAACTGTTCGAGTGCTCCCGCATCAAGGCCCTGGCAGGTCAGAGGTCGCACACAGATCAGTGCACATGCTTACTCACATTTACACAAATACAGACACTGCAGACATTTGACCGTATTGTGTGTTCATATACAAAATGAATAATACCTACTTTCAGGGCATTTCTAAACAATTAATCAAATGCAGTTTAATTAAATGTAATTTATATAGCACCCAGTCACAACAACAGTTGCCTCAAGGTGTTTTATATTTTTAGAGTTTTCATTTTTTAACTGTTTAATAGTGAATAATGTGCACCTTGTATTTTAGGTATTGGAAGAAAATATTTCATAAAGATTAGATCAACTTTGTCAGGCAAGGGGCAAGCATGAGTGTGCATGCAGCTGAAAGGAACAAAAGGAGGCACACGTGCTTTTTAAAGAGTCTTTCAGGGCCATTTGAAGTGATTCTCATCTAACTGTTTCACATATATAAAGTTGATATTATTGTATCTGTTCCTTTAACTTAAAATTTATTTCCCAATTTCCCTCAGATGAACGAGATGCAGTGCAAAAGAAGACTTTTACAAAGTGGGTTAACTCTCATCTAGCCAGGGTGTCCTGTCGCATATCTGACCTTTACAACGACCTGAGGGATGGATACATGCTCACCAGACTGCTGGAGGTCCTCAGTGGAGAGCTGCTGGTAGGAACCGTCACGGTTTTAGTTTTGTAATCCTTCATTTTTGTTCATTCTGTCAGTTTCTTCCTGACTGATTTTATTTTGACCGAATATCTGCCCTCATTGACGGACTTTTAAAAAATTGAATAAAGAAATTTGAAGGGGGTCTGTAAACTTCACAGATTAGAACATTAAAAAAAAAATCAAATGTGTCCAGGGTCTTTGGCTCTGCATGAAGCCCTTTTCTGGTTACTTTCCCCCTGAAAGGAAGGAGCATGTAATCAGTTCTGTCTTTGTTTGTCTTTGTGTTTGTTACCTGTCAGTTACCACTTTGCCTGATATATCATGTCTCCTTAAGTTTACCTTTATTTCACAGTGGGAGGCAGTAGTAAGAAAGAATTTGCCCCTATACTAAAAATATCCCCAGATTCTCCCCAGTGGTTTTTACTTCTGTCATTTCTAAAAGTAAAATTTAAGTTAAATCCAGCCTTTTGACTCTCTTTGTTATTATTTTAACAATGTTTGCTATATCCCTGCGTGTAGTATGTCAATAATAACAGTTATCTTGTTACAAGTACTCATTAAACTCTTTTTCCTGCCACAGCCGAGGCCCACACGAGGTCGAATGCGGATCCACTGCCTGGAGAACGTCGACAAAGCGCTGCAGTTTCTTAAAGAGCAGAGGGTTCACCTGGAAAACGTCGGTTCCCATGACATTGTGGACGGAAACCATCGCCTTACCCTGGGCCTTATCTGGACCATCATCCTTCGCTTTCAGGTAAATTTAAAACACAGATTCATCATGACAGATTTCATGGACGTCTGATGAGCCAACTTTGTCACTGTATAGAGAAAAGGTGGTTTTATTCTATTCCAGGATATGAAGTGTTTCTTTGCGGATGTAATATTTGACTGCTGGTTTCGCGGAAACTGGCTGTGCAAAGTTGCTGTGATCAGCAGTGCATCGTTTATCTCTTGGTGGTTTGGGGAAGGCTGTCACATGCACTGCGTCACCAGTGTGCGACAGCGACAGCCATGTTTAGTGGATGAAGCCTTAATGTCACTCAGTGGCTGACCGGTAGCAGTTGCCTTCCAGTCTGCTCTTCAGCAAGGACACACGGGCACACCGTTTTATCTACCTTACCTGAGCCGGCTTTCATCTGTCTCATCGCACACCCTCTGGCATGTACATACCACACACATGCACACACTCTCACACAGGGTTCCAGGCCTCAGCAGCAGTGATACAGGATCACCTTCTTCCCTGTAAGTACAGCAGAAATCTACGGCTTCTCTTTATATTGCTTCAGTGCTACAGCGTGGCATTGGCTCACACTGCTTACATGACATTATTCAGATGCCTCTGTAACATTCACGGTGCACAGTCGCCTATCAGCTTTTCTCCTGGGACCGAGCATTGTCATGCTAGACCTGGCTACCCACCACAAAGCACATTTGCCAGCACTGCTAATAGAATTATCTTGCAGCGTGTGCAACCCTCTGCAGGCCGAGCTCATGAGACAGAGAGGATCAACGTTCACTGTGTGCAAGACAGCTCACTGATACAGAAATCTGCAGATACAGAAATCAATAAGTGTGTTGTTGTACGCTGATTATTACCGCCTGATGGTTGTGTTTTTGGTAGCGTTTGCGTACATGCATGTTATCCTATCTGTAAACACTGACATGACCTTTTGAAAGAATTCTGATAAAATTTTGTAGGGGTGTAGAGGCAGGGGATCATGTTAGCAATCCATTAATTCATATGCCTAACATCCAACAAGGTCTTCAAGGTCAACTTAATGATTTATTGGCTGGAAATTGACGAAAAAGCCTCATAACTTCGAAACTATGTTTCTAATAAGTGTGGTGTGTACTCTCAACATGTCCACATGTTCATAAAATCCCTTCATCTTTAAAAATGGTTAAAATTCTAGTACCTTTTGTTGTAATGGCAACAAATGGAACTTGTATGTTCAAATTGACCCCAAAATGCATTATGTCTTTAAAAAAGCATTGTCATGAGAAGGAGAACGAGCAACTTAGTTATTTAGAAATATACTGTAGTATAATTTTTGCAATCAGCTCAAGTTATTTATGTTGTATTTCACAAATCCATGCCAATTATCCAATACCTACTACTGCATAATGATTTTACTGCACTGCAAACCTCTTGTTTGTATGTTTAAACAGAACAAAGAAGACAAAATGAATATATATGAAATATAATAATGTTCCTTTAAAAGTAAAAACAGTGCAGAGGTTTGTGCTCTCTGAGTGCTTCTTGGCAAAAATGTTAATTTAACCATCAAATCAGGCTGTTTATTAGATCAGTCTATGTGAAATGAAAATTATGCCATTAGCCAGATATAGTTGTATAAGGTGATTAAAAGTTTGTTTAAAAAAAAAGGAAGAAAAACTAAATAAAAGCTGTCTTTAATGCAGTTTAGCAGTTTAAGTTTATTTTACAACATAACATATAACAATGAAAGTTTGATGTTGAGAATTAAAGGCATATTGCTGTAAGAGCATTTTTTGTTTTTTAGCTTCTATGTGAATTCAACCATCACAATAATGATACAAAAGGAGAAAAAAAACAGAAATCGCCTTGTAGCATGTGGACATGCAGGACTCTTACGTGTCTGGTGCCATTCTATGTTGGCTAGCTTCATTACCTTGTCCTGTTTAATTTTGCATGTGTAAGGGCCATGCTGTGAAGACCACAGACACAACAAGGTGAGCTACAATTGTTGGAAAGGTCAAGTGAACGTTGCATACGCTAAATCACAGAAAAAAGTATTTTTTACAAAAGTTTAGCTCATATTTTTTAGCTAATTTATTCAGTGACTTACTCCTTACTCCTGATGTATTTGTTTGTGCTTTCTGAATATACCTGACCAGCTGAAGCTGTACAGTTTAGGCTACTATAGTGTTAGCTGTCTGCTAGATTTCCCACCATTAGCCGTGAGCTCGGCTGTTGTCCCGTCCTCCTGCTCCCAAGAGCCGCCAGTCGATGGCCTCTTCAATTTTGCATGTGCTGAGAAAGGAGAGTGGTGCGTGTGTGTGTGTGTGTGTGTGTGTGTGTGTGTGTGTGTGTGTGTGTGTGTGTGTGTGTGTGTGTGTGCTTGTGTCTAATTATGAGGCAAGTACTCATATAGGGAAAGAATAGCTGGCTGATGGGAAGCGATGAGCAAAGATGTTCCAGTAAATAAGCGCTGGTTGTTGCCTTAACTCAATAATTAACACACATTAAAATCAGGGTTTAGAAATATTTCTTCATGTTTCATATTTGAGGTGTAGCACCTGTGCTCCAATAATCAGAAGAAAAGGCTACACCTCTGAAGAGACTAGGTCCAAGAGTTTTGATACAGCCACAATCATAACTTGTAAAGACTTTAAAGGACTTTATTTTGTACATCTTCCTCATTTTGCAGGAGCAGCTGTGCATACAGATATATGGGAGATGAGTGCTGTATGGATAAAACAATGAAATAAAATAACAAGCAAATAATTGAACTGTTATGTTACTTGAAATTAAAATGTTAGGAGAGAAACAGTTATTTTCTCAGTGGCTTTGACTCTACGATTCACTTCCTCACAAGTTATGTGTCAACCTAACTCACTAAAACAATCCAGTCAGAGGCTATGTTGAATTCTTCTGTAGTCTTTTCAAAGTAAAAGCTCTCAAGAGCATCGCACACTGTTTCATGACATTTTTTACTGTCTCGTTTTGGAAGAAATCAAAGTTCAGAGGTTGATGACCTCACAGATGGTTATGGTCACAGTTAGAATAATAAAATCAGAAAAGTTATTGCAAGAAAATGTAAAGTTTATCACACTTCTTCTTCATGTTTAAGTTGTAGGACAACCAGACAAAAAGCTGCTTCAGGTCAATGGGGGAAAAAAATGCAAAGCAAAGACAAAAACTTGAACTCAGATGAGCCACAGCAATAAAGTTTAACGTTCACAGGAAGCAAAAATGAAAAATGAATGAATTTATTAAACAGTTTGACAGTACTGATGAAGTAATAAGTAAACCAGTGTCAAGCGGTATTTGTCTCTGAAATTGCTCTTCTTTTAGTCGCGTTTAAACAAGGACACTTCTCTCAGAGTTCACCCACATTTTAAGTTCCTTTTCTGACTGTCTCTTCTCAATTTTCATTTTTATCTTAAAGCCAAGAAAGCTGATTTTATCGTGTCCTTGTTAACTGGTACATTTTTAAGGGACAGGAAAGGAAACCGTCATCAGTGGCCTCAAAATAAGATGCAGGAAATAAATATAGCCGTGAACCTTTAAGGTTTGCTTTTCCAAACTCAAGTGTCTTTAAGATAAGAAAAAACAGACACACATGGAGTCTTAAACTTGGACAAAAAAAGGAATACAAGCTAAAGTTAATCTTTTATTTTCATATTAAAAAGACAAGGATTAAGGTACTTTTTAAACCTTTATTAAACTTTAAACTTATATTCAGGTGAACTTAACTGGGAAAATGAGGTAGGAATGAAACGAGGAATCTGTGATGTGGAAATAAATAAATAGGGAATAAATTTTGCAGTTGCAAAATTGTTTTTGGATTTCAAATCCAGAGGCCCTTTTAGACCATCAGTAAGGTGATTTAATCAAACATTTAGGTGCTAAGAGTGACATCAGCAGGCCTGAGAACTGCCCAGGGTTAGCTGAGGTTTCTGTTGTCACGGTAGCTTTGAGTTATCGTTTCCTCTTGCACTTTTTCTGCCCTCATCGCCGCCTCTTCCCCAGCAGTGAAAGTGAGAGTTTGCTTTGCCCAGTCAGCAGGTAGAGCCAGACCACTGCAGTAACTGTACACAGGCAGAAAGAGAGAGGGAGGGAAAAGCAGTAAAGAAGGGAGAGGATTGACAGGCGAAGGAAGAGGTAAAGCTACCGTATTTACAGAGCCATACGCAAATAATAACAGACTCTTATTATTTGCTTCCTCTATAGTTATGTTGCTGTATATGGTTGGCTGAGTGTCATCGTACTGTGTGCAGTGCTTTTCTGCTTAGCTTGCACACTGCCAGTGTAACTGAACCAAGACTTATTGACCATCTTTTACCTTTATATGATAACTTATTGTCATATAAAAGCCATATATGCAGATTCAGGTATTGACTGATGATATCTGACACATATTTAATGTCAGGCTCTAACGTTTTATACATTCAATGTGAATTTATAAATCATATTCTCTTTAGCATGAAATGTGAAAGTGTTTTCTTGAGAAGAAAGCAGACTGTTGGGACACAGTTTACATCACAACATCACTAAAAAGGTTGTGTGTGTGTGTGTGTGTGTGTGTGTGTGTGTGTGTGTGTGTGTGTGTGTGTGTGTGTGTGTGTGTGTGTGTGTGTGTGTGTGTGTGTGTGTGTGTGTGTGTGTGCGTGCGTGCGCACAGTGTTGTGGCTAACGACTTGGGTAGCAGCTGATTCCAGGGTGCCATGTCCCCAATTACCTTGAATCATGTCACTGTGATGTGATTGGTTGAATGGCTGTCACTGTCTCCTATCATCAGGCGTTGTAACGGCCAGCGTGTTGTCCTCAGGAGGCACACAGAGCCGTGTGTTTTTAACACCCAAATCCTCGCCTCATGTCATATTTCTCTTTGTTCCTTTGCTTGTCGTTTTTCTTGCTTTGCTGTTTCTTTTTCAGGATTCGGGAATAAAGTCGGGGCTCAGATCTTTGCTCCATTTCTTTTCTTGCAAACATGCTTTGTCACTTGACATCTTGAACATTTTATTTATTCACTGTTTAGTTGTGTCCATAAAGTTAATATAAAATATCAGAGGTACAGCTGCAGGTCGATAAGAAGTAAGCTAACCAACTCTAACATAAGGCAGATTTCACTCCTTTATTAACCTTTTCATTCTTTACAATTGCAATACACATATGTGCAAAATGTATTGTACTATCCGTTCATTGAGTTTGTAATCAGGTTAACTGGTGGCCAGTCGATATAGTGCACTTTCAAATCAAAAGCATTTTTGATTGTTTACAGCTTGATTTACTTTTATTAAAGTGGATCCATTTTGCTAAATTCTGGCACTGATTTGTTTGAAGCACTTTTTTGCTATGACAGGAAGAGAGTGCAGAGGGGCTGGAGCAGAGTTGAACCTGGGCCCCTGCAGTGGTATTTTGGCATATAGATTTCTTGCTCAACCCACTGAACTGCTCCAGAACTCAGCAACAAATGTGCAGTGAGCCTTTGCTAGAGTAGCTTTGCATGATTCTTGTACTGGGCCTTGGTGCAGTCTGTCAGATCTGTGTGAAGCAAACTGTTGTAGCTCTTCTCCTTTAGGGCCGTCATCACTTTGAACCTGCTTTTTTCTGCTTCTGATATCCTGATTACTGCATTTGTCAGAGACCTGAGCGTTTACATCATAGGGATCATAGGAAAACTTTGGCCATGTTTAATATGAGAATGCACCATTACAACTGTGCACATATGAGAGAAAATTAAGGACGTGGAGTCTTTAAGGTGAACCTATAAGCAGCAGCGTGTTTATATGAGTCTCAGTGACAGACAGAAAACACTGAACTCTTGGTTCACCTTCTTCTTATTCAGATTCAGGTGATCAAAATAGAGACAGAGGACAACAGAGAAACCCGCTCTGCCAAGGATGCGCTGCTGCTTTGGTGCCAGATGAAGACTGCAGGGTGAGCAGTGAAATAAAAACACAGAAATTAGAAGCTCAAACCGCAAATTTCATGATCATTTAGGTGTTATACTGTATATTTCGTCAGAATCTAGTGAGAGTAAGTTGGAGCTCTATAAGATTAGAAAGCATTTCTCCATGTCACAGGTACCCTGAGGTCAACATCCAGAACTTCACCACCTGCTGGAGGGATGGCCTTGCATTTAACGCCCTAATACACAGACACAGGTAGGACACACCTACACAGCATAGAACCAGCTAAAGGTTCACCATGTTTTCACTGTTAGTATGTGTTTGTACTCCTTTTTTTTTTTTTTTTAGATGTAAACACATTACCAACAAAAATACTCACACACACGTGTATTTAGACAAACATGGAGAAGATGTGCAGCAGGTGTGACTGACATGAAATTTTAAAATCGCAGCCATACACAAATTTCTGTTTTTTCATGTTGTGCCCTCCAGACCTGATCTAATAGAGTTCCACAAGCTGACACGATCCAATGCAACCCACAACCTGCAGCAAGCCTTTAACATCGCTGAGCAGCACCTGGGCCTCACGAAACTCCTGGACCCTGAGGGTGAGAGTCATGCAAACCACACTCCATGCTGCAACATCCAAAACAGTGCAAAACCTGCTGCACTCAGTAAGATAGACAACGTTCTTCTTTTTTACAGAAATGGGAGACGTGAGATTAACTCACACTTCAAAGGTTCTCACAGCTTCATTCAAACATTATAACTGGTTTTTAAACATGAAGCATGCAACAGTACACAAAACTAGAACTAACATTAGATTTTTACCAGAAAGGCAGATGCATATACTCATTCCATTTTAATCTTTTTATGATGGATTAAAAAGACAAGGATAATGGCTATGTAAGGACTGTTTAAAATGTTTAACGCTTCTAAAATGTGTGTGTGCTGAAAATGTGCTCAGACTTTGTCCAGTGTGCAGTTAAAAAGTTTTTTAAACGTATGTAGCTTTCTGTTTTTTTTCTTCTGTGAGTTGTGTGGAAGGGTGAGGTAATGAGACGGCAGCTGAAAGCAAGTTTTTTCCCACACATTGTTTTAGTTTCTCCAAAACAGTCACGTCTGACAGTGAACTCGGAAAAATGCAGGAGAGACATGCACAGATCTGATGTATTAATAAGACTTGAGCCACTACTCAGACTTACTCAGACTCTCAAATTTTATGGACGAGTGACCATGGTGCTGATTTATACCAGAAACAATCAGATCCTTGTATATTAAGAGGAAGAAGTGCCGGTCTTAAAGGTGATGCTAACTCTTCTATCTTTCCATTTCTATCACCTCCCTCCTGTGCAGATGTGAACACCGAGAACCCAGATGAAAAGTCCATCATTACATACGTGGTTTCCTACTACCACTACTTCTCTAAGATGAAGGCTCTTATTGTGGAGGGGAAGCGCGTTGGCAAGGTAACGCACACGCTCTCCTAAATATGCCTACAAAACCTGCATACCGACAGCATCAGAGAGGAGATGAATGAGCTACTCTTGCTTTAAAACCTGAAGGGCAGGCAGTCTGAAGCAAATAATATCACTGTAATATCACTTTACTAGCAGATCTTAGAGGAATTTAAATATTATGATTCTTAAAGGGTTTCTTGGTTATTCCTGCCTTTTTTTTGTTAGCCTCATACCTCAATCTTGCTCTCAGAATCTCCTCGCAACTTTCTTCTTCTCTCTGAACCAGGTGCTAGACAACTGCATCGAGGCAGAGAAGATTGTTAACCGCTATGACGCTCTGGCATCTGATCTCCTCGAGTGGATAGAGAAGACGATCGCGGTCATCAGCAACCAGAAGTTTGCCAACTCGCTGACCGGAGTTCAGCAGCAGCTGCAGGCCTTCACCACCTACTGCACTATAGAGAAGCCCATCAAGTAAGTTTGGTGATTCTTTAAAAATACCAGATTAACATATTTTGACTTTTTTTTTTACACCACATGTACAAACCCAATCCCAAAAAAGTTGTGACGCTGTGTAAAACTTTTGATTTAATGTGCAAATGTCTCAAAGCCCTACTTTTTTTTAAATAATCGGCCATAGAAAACATAAAAAATCTTTAAACTAAGAGGCGGTATAATTTTAAGAATTTGATGACAGCAACAAAACCTTGGGGCCAACTAAAAGCTGGAAAACAAATTGGTACTAAAAAGAAGCAGCTGGAGGAACAACACCAACTAATTATGTAAATATGTTATACTCTGATCATTCACCACATCACATATAGTAAAATAAGCTACTGTTTGTGACTGCTACCAGTAACCTGGTGTGCTGTTCTGACCAGCTGTGATTCAAAACAGTTCATCTACAGCTTCTCAAGTGTCAGAATTAGTTGCTTATCTCTGCTTTACAAAGTAATTTATTATTTATTAATGTAATTAATGCATTTAATTTATGCCAGTCTTGTGAAAAATATACTGTTGTGCTTATACCATATACGTTTTATGTTTCACCCTATTAGAGAAAAATAAGATTGCTGTATGTGTGTAGCTGTGTCAGTCGGAAACATTACTCCCCTGATGGACTGTAAGCGTCTGAATCCAGAATTATGTGAAAAAGTAGCTGGAGACAGTTTATACTTTATATTAGTTATGAGAGTTGTGTGTGTATTTTAGATGAAGTAGTGTAATTTTATGCAACTCCTACTAAAGTGTAGTTTTCCTAAACAACGTATGAATTTGTTGGCTCCTTTTTTGCTCCCAGGATGATTTTACTCACTTCCTTAACTGTAAAATTAGACATTTTGAATGTTTGTTTTTTTTACACTGAAAAAGCACAGACTACTAGACTCATGACACCTCAGAGTGTACTGTCAGCAGCAGTGATACCCACAGAGCAGATACACACACACACACACACACACACACACACACACACACTCTTGCTATGATACAATAGGCCTTGTTAGGCTCTGGGTGAGTTAAGCAGCTCACAGCCAGCTGTTGACTTGTGAAACTGGCACGAAAGCAGATGTGCATACATATTAGTGGATATTTTAATAGAAGACGATTCTCAGACTAAATGTAGACTCTCTGTGAGTAATTAATGAGCACAACCCTGGACAGCAGACAGAAACACGTCTGTCAACAAGCTTTCGTGCTGTTTGAGTGATTTTTTGCTGAGATGACTGTGATACTGTGACACTGACCCACCAACTAAAGCTTCCTGCTTCTCATCCAGGTTTCAGGAGAAGGGTAATCTCGAGGTTCTTCTCTTCACCATCCAAAGCAAACTCAGAGCCAATAACCAGAAACCCTATGTGCCTAATGATGGGAAGCTCATCTCAGACATTAACAAGGTCATACACCCACAAGCTGCGTTGTTTATATTTTATATACAACATTTAATCGTTTCTCCAACACTATTAATCGGTTTATTGTCATTTATCATCTAGGCCTGGGAGAGATTGGAGAAGGCAGAGCACGAGAGGGGTGTAGCTTTACGGAAGGAGCTGATTCGTCAGGAGAAGCTTGAGCTGTTGGCTCAGCGCTTTGACCACAAAACCACCATGAGGCAGGCCTGGCTCAATGAGAATCAGAGACTCGTGTCGCAGGTAGGGGGACAAATGTCTGAGTGTATTGCTGCTACTTGTTTCATTAAATCTAAGATGACGACTTTCTTTGTTTTCCCCTTTGACTTCAGGACAATTTTGGCTATGACCTACCAGCAGTCGAGGCAGCGATGAAGAAGCACGAAGCCATCGAGGCGGACATAGCCTCATACGAGGAAAGAATTGGCGTGGTTGTGGAACTCGCTGCAGAGATGGAGGTGGAAGGATACTACGATATCCGGCGTATCCTGGCACGTAAAGAGAATATCCTGGGCCAGTGGAGTCTGCTGAAGGAGCTGGTGGCAGGGAGAAGGACCCGGCTGGAGAAGAATCTGGCCTTGCAGAAGACCTTCCAGGACATGGTGTACATGATCGACTGGATGGAGGACATGCAGGTACTAGAGAGCGTGAGAGATGTAAAAAGAAAAGGACACTACACCTAAAATACGATTACTGGGGTCAAAAGAAACTCTGTAACTAGAGTCCTACATACACTTCAGTTTTTTCATGTGTGTAATAAACACAGATATCAATATTTATTATTGAAACCCCTGGTTTCATAATTTCTTCTTCCATTAATTTCTCTCGCCTTTCTTCCCTCCCGTTGTTTCATTCCTTTCAGGTCCAGCTGCTCTCGAGGGACTTTGGGAAACATCTACTGGAGGTGGACGACCTGCTGCAGAAGCACGGCCTGCAGGAAGCCGATATTACTGTGCAGGCTGAGAGAGTCGAGACGCTCAACACTGCTGCACTCAAGTTCACCACAATAGAGGGTACACACATATACACACACATTGTGTACACACGTGTGTAGTAATTAAAGTGTTTTATTTTATTTGTCTTTAGCATTGATCGGAAAATTGATATTTAAGGCTTGGTGTGAGTAGGTTGAGATCCTGTGTCTGGCTCACGGTTCTAATAAATTTAATGCTGTGTCTCGTTTTTACAGGTTACCAACCATGTGACCCACAGGTGATCTGTAACCGTGTCAACCATGTCTCTTCCTGTCTGGAGGAGCTGAAACACCTGGCAACTAAAAGACGTGCTGAGCTCGAGGAGTCAAGGAAACTGTGGGCCTTCTTTCAGGTGAGATGGGTCAGCAGGTTGAGGGGAAAATGGCGTGATTAACTTGCCGGGATTATTCCTGGAAAACTAGGAGCCAGTTTCTGAGGAGCTTGGATGCTTCAGAAAGCTTTGATCATTTTTTATGCCCCATGCATGTCAATGGGAGGAACCAGGAGCCCCCACACAGACATGGGGACAGTATGCAAACTCCACACAGAAAGACCTCACCCTGGATTCAGGCCAGGCACCACCAATCGCACCACCCAATCATTAAACCTGTTCAGTTTTCCATTAGAAATATTGTCCTGGTTTAAAACTTGTCTTTTAAAACTAGTTTTTTGTCCTATTAGGAGCTGGAAGAGTCGGAGGCCTGGATCAGAGAGAAAAGCTCCATCCTGGGAGCTCAGGGCTACGGGAAGGACCTGAGCAGTGTGCTGAGGTTACTGCAACAGCACAAGACTCTGGCTGGGGAACTGCTGGCTCACCGCTCACTGCTGCAGGTGCGTGTTTTCAATTCTGCACCTGGTAAACGTACTGCTGTAAGAGTTTTTTTTTTTTTTTTTCAAAACTTCACATACTTCAGTAAATTTATGCATTTACATTTATACATTTCTTTTTGTTTATCTAAAAAAAAAAACATCCAACTTCCCCTAACAGATCATTTGAAGTTCACGTTTTGAGGATATATCTGCTGGTCCACAGTAAAAGGGTTTTTGTTGCTTTTATATGTTAGTGGTTGATATTGATTTCATGTTCTCCTTGTTTTGTTAACTTTACTTTGAAGCACCCGATGGCTTTTTTAATGAAAACAAGAAAGAAAACAATATGAATATGTTAGACCTAGGGTCTCCAGGTCTTTAGGGTTTATTTGTTTTTCCTTCTTATCCAGAACACCATGAAGCGTGGGAAGCAGATTCTGAGTGAGAAGAGCTTTGGCACAGCGGGGATCCAGGAGCGCATCATGGAGGTTAAAGGCGAGTGGAAGAGGCTGGAGGACCAGGCTGCGCAGCATCTCAGCCACCTGCAGGAGGCGCTCAACTTTTTCCAGTTCTCCACCGAAACGGACGACGTCGTGGCCTGGCTGCAGGACGCTTACCGCCTGGTGTCCAGTGAAGACTTTGGACACGATGAGTACTCCACTCAATCGCTGCTAAAGAAACACAGAGGGGTCAGTGAAGCCATTGACAAACATCGTTTGCCTGTAGTGGCACTGCGCAAACACATGGTGGCGCTGCCCCTGCGGTACCGTGACCAGGAGGTGGGTATGGGCGCAGCAATCAAACAAAAAAAAGGATGTTTCACTTCCTATGTCTTTATTATTTATTAAACTTTTTGTTCGACCATCTCTTCCTGTCTCCTCGTCCATCCTCCTCTTTGCAGGAGGTGCAGGTTCGTATGGGAGAGGTGGAGCAGCTGTACACAGAGGTGGCTGAAATCGCGGTGCTCAGACAGCAGTGGCTTCATGACGCCCTTGCTGTGTACCGCATGTTCAGCGAGGTCAACGCCTGCGAGCTGTGGATTGACGAGAAGGAGCAGTGGCTGGAAAAGATGGAGATCCCAGAAAAACTGGAGGATGTGGAGGTCGTGGCACACAGGTGAGGAGGAGGGGAAGGAGGACAGAATGGCTAAAGGCAGTTACTACTACTAAAGTCAAAGGAGTTTGCGAAGAAAAGCGTCTGGACTTCTTTAAGTTGCTTGAAGACGTTTCACCTCTCATCCGAGAAGCTTCTTCAGTTCTAAGGTCAAATGGCTGAGAGTCCCCCAAAGACCTCTACATTGGAGAGACCAAACAGCCACTTCACAAGCGCATGGCACAACATAGAAGAGCCACCTCCACAGGACAAGACTCAGCAGTCCATCTGCATCTTAAGGATAAAGGTCACTCTTTCGAGGATGCCAATGTTCACATATTGGACAGAGAGGACAGATGGTTTGAAAGAGGAGTGAAAGAGGCCATCTATGTCCACTGTGAGCGACCATCTTTGAACAGAGGCGGTGGTTTACGACACCAACTGTCTGCCATTTATAATCCAGTTTTGAGTTCCCTCCCCAGACGCCTTAACGCCCACTCACATCCTGGGCCATCTGACCTCAGGAAATCACATGACAAGGTGGGGCCAGGTTTCACAATGAGCTCACCCGAAACCCTGGCTGATTAGGTCCCACACCCGCTTTCACACCTTGGCTCATGTGATTAGAGGATCACCAGGGGGTCCTTTGTCCCTCTTTGGGGGGATACTCCCACTGGGTTTAAATCTGGGACTCTCGGCCATTTGACCTTAGAACTGAAGAAGCTTCTCGGATGAGAGGTGAAACGTCTTCAAGCAACTTAAAGAAGTCCAGACGCTTTTCTTCGCAAACTCCTTTGACTACGATGACCTGGATGACTGAGAACCTTCACAGACACTACTACTAAAGTTTAGCTCGGTGGTCAGTGTCTGTCTTGTTGTCTAAACTGTTACCAAGAATTGGCTGAATCCAAATTTTGCAGTTCAAAACTACAACCCTCATGTTGCAGATTTGAGAGCCTGGACCAGGAGATGAACAGCCTGATGGGAAGGATCCTGGATGTTAACCAGATAGTTCAGCAGCTCCTGGATGGAGGTCATCCATCTTCTACAGAGGTCAGAGGTTGTCAGGACCACCTCAACTCCAGGTACTGAAACAAAAGCAACAATTGAAGTGATAACAGTTATTACAAATTATGTTTTCAGTACTATAACCATTACTACAGCTACCATGAGTAATACTGACGAGATCCATCTGTTAGTAACTGAATACTCAAATCCTAAACTGGGAACACAACCACTGCTGATCATCATGCTAATACTGCTAATGTGAGTCAAGGCCTGTTTGCAGTTTTTCATACATAACCTGCTTTGACAGAAGTACTTCTAGAAAGTACTTTGTTCAAAGTGCTGGAATGTTCTATTTAAAAATGCACGGTCAGTATCACATCACAGCTTCATTAACAACTTAATCCAGAGTGCCAGCACATCACCATATCTGCTCATAACACCAGAGCAATGAACAAATGCCATGCTAATTCACATTATAGATCCAGTAAAAAGAAAGTACACTCAGCTGCATCATTTACCACGGTAACAGATAGAGAGGTGTGCCTACCAACTCACAGATGAACCTTATATTAGTAATATAGTTAATATAGTTCCTGTGTCGGCTGTTGATTGGTTGGATTGGAGTGCTGTGACTTCTCTGTGTATAATTTCATTGCTAAGGCACTGAGAGTGCAATGTTTAAAAATAAGATAAAATCTGATTGAGTGGAATAAAGTCAAAGTAGAAGAATTTTGTGATGCTATTATAAATTATATTTAAATCCGCCTCAGTTGCCAATGTCATTGCTAATGATGCAGCCAAAGTAAAGCACTGTAGTATGTGTGACAAATAGGGATGGGTACCGGTGTTCTGACATAAACGGTAGTAACCAGACCGAAAAGCAGCGCACATTTCGGTGCTTTATTTCGGTGCTTTTTTTTTCCTGAGCCAATTCTAGCCAATCATTTTACGTTTCCAAGGATAGTAGGCGGGGCCAGGTACGTACGTTCTTTTAGAGCAGAGCTACAGATTAAAAATGCCCAAGGCGAAGCGATCAAAAGTCTGGCTGTACTTCACAGCAAAAGATGCAAACTCAGCAGCCTGCAACAAGTGCTTTAAGCTGATACTGTGATACTGTCAAAGGAGGTAACACCTCAAATCTGATGAAACACCTGGCGACGCATAGCGTTTTTTTTTAAAGCCAAGAAATTCGCCGTGTTTGATAGCTTGCTGCGAGACCTCACACCGAGCACATCTACTGCAGGTGTGGTGCCTGTTATCGGAAAGTGGAAAAAAGTGGAAAACAGTTAAACATGAGAGGTTTTTGGACAAAGTTTGTGTTTTTTCCATTGTTTAAGCACTGCTTCCAGCCAAGAGTGAGACCATATATGCCCTATAGCTGCAGAAAAGGCTAACATTGTTATCTTTTTACAAAAAAAACAGCTGAACATGAGAGGTTTTTGGACCAATTTTGTGTTCTCCATTCTTTAAGCACCGGTTCGAGCACCGGTTCGAGCACCGTTTAAGCACCGGCACCGTTTCAAAAGTACCGGTTTGGTATCGGATAAAACCTAAACGATACCCATCCCTAGTGACAAACAATATTTATTAGTAAAGGTTCAAACTTCGGAAGATGAACTTTAATAGCGTAAACATGTTTGTGGAGAGCAGCTTGCGAACTGATTGCTCTCTGTTGAAAAATGAATTGATTTTACTGACTGTCTGTCTCCAGAGGCAGGAGGAGGGGCGTAGTAGGTGGGTGGAGAGGAAGGTGGAGGGAAGTCAGCTGACACACAGGAAGAGAAGAGAAACACCAAGAGAGTGAATTGTTGTAGGGTTTGGAAATAACTTTTTAATTGCTGTCTTTGGGAGTTGAACCTGCCTTCTCATCGTAATTATGTGAAATGTAAATGTGAAATAGGAGCTTGCAGCTCTTACATCGTAGCAACTTGCAACCATCCTTCCTCCTATCTCTGTCCACGTAGATCCTGAGATAGGATTGCGTTTTTGTTTTTTTGCTTAAATGTCTCAGCCAGCTTCATTGACCAGTTATGTCTGGCAGCAGAGTCCATGACAGCCGTGAGTCCGGTGACCTTGGCACGTATAGAGTCGGTCTTAGGGTGACCATCTGTGTTGGCTTCCTCATTTAAGATGGGGCTGGCCAAGAGTCCCAAATTCAAAAACAAACATACAAGCAGTCATCTTTATTCACGGCCTTCTCTTGTATTGGTTAATAGAATTGTGTTCCAGTAGTAAAAGCCTAAATGCATAATATATTAACTTAATTTGATGATATTAAACACAGTGCAACTCTACCCAGCTTAAGTGGCACAAAGAACATCGGTCTAATAATAGGAGGGAAAATTCAATTACAGCTCACTCAGTTTTACACTGTCTGTCTTTCAAAATGATTCCTGATGTAATATCTACAGTTTGGTATATATCTACCCAAACACTTTATTATAACGACAACATAATTACACAACTACTCTAATTCTATAAATTATCACTGATCATTTTTAAAACAGCTTTCCAGCTCTGAGGTCAGTGTCCAGTGAAGGAGGACATGAGATTTCCTGCTGGGATGAACAATAAAAGCAGCAGCTGAAAGAAAGAGGAGAAGATATAGATACACAAGAAAAGATGCATGTCTGACATTACCTCAATACAGTATAACGACAACATAATTACACAACTACAATTCTATAAATTATCACTGATCATTTTTAAACAGCTTTCCAGCTCTGAGGTTTGTGTTTATATGTGTCTGTGCGTGTGTGTGTGTGTGCGCGTATCTTGGCTGAATGGGTGTGTACTGAGATCCGCTGGTCTGGAGTAGATTCAGGTGAACATATTGGATGACGATGTGTGAGGCTGAGCCGAAGCCGCAGCAGAGTGGAGCACAAACAAGTGTCTCACGTGAATCAAAGCAGGTCATATCAGGTCAAAATAACAATGAGTTCTTTCAAAGTCAGGAGTAACACAAAGGAAATCTTAAAAATAGAGTTACAAAGAAAACGGCGTCACATCATCAACACGAAGATGACTGAATCTGAATCGCTTCACCTCGATGTTATTGGTGGTTGATATGTCTGCTGCTTATTTGGATTATATTGACTTATTAGGTAAAAATGTAATCCAGATTTAAAGATGTCATCTTATCAAACCGTGGTCATTTGGATATTTGTTAACAGTTGTTACACACTTAGTAAATATCCACAACAAAAACAAATCTTTTACAAAAGGCGTGAATCACACATGTTTTTTTCTCCACAGAACAACACTCGTCTCTCTTGCAGTGCACTTGCAGTCTTATTGTGCGCTGTCTGTCTCACCTCTCCAGGTGGAACAGCATCGTGGAGCTGGTCGAGCAGAAGAAAGATCAGCTGGACTCGATGTTACGTCTGCAGAACTACCTGCTGGAGTGTGCTGAGATCAAGTCCCAGATCCAGGACAAGAGAAAAGCCATTGACGCCACCCAGTATGTGGGCAGTGATTTGGGAGGGGTCCTCGCCCTGCAGAGACGCCTCTCTACTATGGAGGGAGCTCTGTCTGTTCTGGAGCCCAAACTACTGCACTTACAGGCAGGACATTTTTTTTTAAAAACACCTCAGCCATAGAATTGAAATCTGTCCCTAAAAATAATATTTTACATTTAACTGGAGAGTCTAAATGGGCAAGTAGAAATGACTTTTTTGTATTTCAGGGATTTAATTTTATAATTTTTTTTGGAGCTAAGTGAGTTTAAGAAACCAAACAACAGGTATAAAAGTATATATATGATTTTAAGCACTCTGAGGTATCAGTAGGCTAGAAGCACCATATAATAGCGTTTCTCTTTGGTGATGCAGGAAGAGGCAGAGCATCTGGCCACTGCTCACCCGGTTCGGGCCATGGAGGTTCTTGTGCAGTTTGATGGCATCAGCGTGGAGTGGGAGGAGCTCAAACGGACCCTGCAGGGATGTGAGGACTCACTGATGGTGGCTAGCAGGCTGCAGAGCTTCATACAGGTACAAATAAGGAAGAAATGTTTAACTCTGAACACCTCCTGCTGCTGAAATCTACCAGAGAGCAAAAAGTGAGGTTTATTCCTCACTATGACCTTGACCTTTATTCAAAGTTGCTATAAATGTAAACAAGAAATCTTAAAGGACGAAACTAGACACCAGGAGCAATTCCAAGGAACACGAACAGTAGCAAGGAGCAAGCAGGAGGGTAGACGGTCAAAGACCAAGGCAGGGGTAAGACTTCATGTACATATATATTTCTTATTCTTTCAGCTGTTCCCTTTAGGGTTCGTCACAGCAAATGATCTGCCTCCATCTCATCCTATCTCTAGCATCCTCTTCTGTCACACCAATCCTCCCTTTTACTCCTGGCACCTCCATTATCAACATCCTACAGCGATATAATTCGATAGCGCCTGTCTTTCAGTTGCTGACTCTTTAATCAAATCTGAAATTATGTTTATGAACGATTAAACCCCAAACATGTTTATAAACTCTTAGATAAATAATTTCTACATAAAAACTGAGGGCGTTGTTGCAGGGCTCAATAAAGAAACCGACTTAAAAAGTTTCAAAGAGAATAGAAGTTAAATAGGGCCTCAAGCTAAATTATCAGCCAACCTGTCATTATTAAGGAAAGACTGACTTCGTTTTCTGGTACTGTGAAGACTGAGAAAGTGGCGTGCTATAAAAATAATTAATTTGTATCAGCTACCTAATGGCAGTGGATTAACAAAATCTGAAAGCACGCTGTCCTTAATTCCACAAGAGTGAAAAAGTACATACAGTGTGCTGATGTCGTGTAGAGGTCATAAAGAAAGTTTTTCTGTCTACACAAACTTCCACAGTATGAACTAATGTATAATTAATGAAATGTGATTCATGCTCCTTACCCTGTCTTGTCAGGACCTGGACTCATTCCTCACCTGGTTGGTCCAGACGCAGACCGCCGCTGCCTCAGACCAGCTGCCCAACAATCTGGAGGAGGCAGAGAAGCTCATCAACGAGCACGCTGCTCTCAAGGAAGAGATTGGACGGTAGGTGAATGTTTTCTACAATATATTATGTGATGTTATTTCAGGCTGTGTAGAGACTAACTGGGCAGCTCTCTGTTCACGCAGGTACGAAGAGGACTACGAGCGCCTGCAAGCCATGAACGAGCTCCTGGAGTCCGAGGAGGCTCCTCTCCCACAGGCCGCCCTGCAGCAGTGGCTCCAGAAACTCGATGTCGGCTGGAACAAGCTGCTGGAGATGTGGGAAAGCAGGAGAGAAGTTCTGGTGCAAGCTCACATTTTTCATTTATTCCTGCGTGACGTCAAACAGGCTGAATCCTTCCTCAACAACCAGGTGTGTGTGGCAGCGTCACTTCATCTGTCAGTGGTGCAAAATGAAATTTTAGTGGGATTAGCCTGAAATTTGGGGATTTATTTATGGCACTGACATCCTGTGTAATAGTAAATCTCCACCATCTACCTTATGTACAGTAGACGGATGTTCTTGATGAAGTTTCTTTACACTCCAGTAACATCTTTAGAAAAGTTCCATTCACAGGTACTGCTTCTACACTGCATCTTTTAGGTGAGCCATTCAAGACTGCTGCTACAGAGGGAGCGACTCATATTCGCTGTGCTTTTATTTTCCTTGACATCATATCTTTTCTTCAGAAGGTGGCAGACCTGTCATGGTGTGCTGTGTGGCAGGCAGAATGCAGGACCCAAACACAGGACTCTGAGACTGAATGATAAAGGCAGCAGCTTTATTGCTGGAGAAAAACTTTAACATGAGATACAAGAAAGCTAAACTAGAAACACAAACATGAACATTATCATAAACACAGAGGAAAACCACAGCACAGTGAGAGCACAATGTAACAAAGAGCAAGGAAAACACAGGGCTTAAATGCACAGAGGGATAACAAGGGAAAGAGACACAGAAGGAGAGCAGAGCTGGGAGTAATCAGAGCTAACAAGACAAGGGACAGCAAAACCAGACACACTGCACACAGGACAGGGACTATCAAAAGAAAACAGGAAACGCACAACAGGCACAGAGGCACGGACTTGACACTGAATAGAGGGAACACGGAGCACAGAGACAGGAGTAACAAATTGCGACGTGACACACGACTGACTGGGGCGCAAGAAAATAAATATGAAGACAGAACTAAACCTGCACTAAACATGAGGGCCACAGGAACAAAACCTAGAAACTAAAAATCACAGAACAAAGAAGAACTAGAGAGACAGAAATACAAAACAGAAACCAAAACACTAGCAGTCATAAACCATGATGACATCAAAACTAAAAGTACAAAACTCAAAACACTGTGTCATCGACCCCGGACCGTGACAAGACCAGAGTGAGCTCTACACTGCACACAAAATCAGTAAAGTTAAAGAATAAGCAGCCCAGCTAATGCTGTCATTTGTTTATCCTTATTTTGAGCAGCAGAAATAAATTGTACTTACTCTGTGTTTATAACAGTGAACCAAAGTAAGGAGCAGGAATAGAAAGAGTTGGCTGAAATGGACATATGTTAATACACACTAAACTTGGAACTGAGGTCAGCATCTGATGAGAAAATAGTCTACTACTACTACTACTTCATCCTTAAGTCAGCCTAAATGATAATGAATTAACTCCATTATTATACTTTTTATTGCATCAGCAAAACAACTTGAAGTCCCTGTAAACAGATTTAATGATGCCTGGTGACTGCAGCAGAGCATCAGCTAGACTGGGCGTTGGCCTAAAGCTCGGCCAGCAGAAGAAAGAGGAGAGGGAGGGTGTGTGTGCACGTGTGCGTCAGCAGGTGTCTTCTTGCAGTGTGTCTGTGTTATGGGGTGTTGGAGCAGCAGCTATTAAGGAAGCGAGCAGCTTCTAGTAATTCTATATGTATTTTCTAGCTTCTTGATGAAGTGTAGGAGGAAGAGATGTTGGCAGTGTTCTGATGCTCATGTCTGTTTTTGTGTTACTGCCATTTGATGTTACGGTGGTAATTATAGGACTGTGCAAATTATACATGTTCTACTTTGCTAGATTTTCTTCACATAGAAAGTGCACATTTGTTTGCAAAAATCAATCTTTTTTTTTTCAGCGCATTAGCAAAATAAAAGTGACAACTCATTTTCAGCTTCATAGTTTTGTACTCGAACTCTGCTCGAGTAGCTTTGCATGGTTTATTGTCCTTGTTGAAACCCCTCAGTTCAACCTCTGTGTGAAACAAGCTCCTCCCCCTTTAAGACCACCTTCCTTCTTTTTTTTTCCTTTTAAGCCAGCTTGATTCTAATTGACTGCACTTCTTCAAACAGAAGATATGACCACCTCCCACCCAGATCAGTGTTTCTAAAGTGATGAGAAAAGAAGATTTAGAAATTGTCAAATGGCCAAATAATGGCAACACAACAGGAAGGAGGGGGCGAGGAACTTTAAACTGGGAAAACTATAATGTATTAATCAGTGCTGTGATTAAACACAACCATCACTCATATTGCTTTATAAATATTTTTTCAGAGCCTCACCTGCTCCAATAAAACAGGAAACACATACACACAAAGACACAGAAGTTTTTCCGGAATAACACTAAACAGGAGGAAGAACAGAACCAAAATGACACTGATGAAGACCAACAGTCAGTCCACGGGTGAAGTTTTTCCTATGAAGACCAACTGTCAGCATTTCTCTGTATTACATGTAGAAAGGTTTAGTTTTCCAATCTGAAATGTCACAGACAAAACTGACACTGACCGTGTGTGTACGTCTGCTCGCGTATGTGTGTGCGTCCGTGTGTGTGTTGGCCGGGACGTCTCTTTCGGTTTGCTAACAGATCTTTACCAGGGACCAGCTCTTCTAATTAGCCTGGAGGGGTTGATTTAGAGAGAGCAGCATTTCTTTTTCAATATGAATCAAAAATGTTCCAGGCCATTGATCTCTGTCTTCATCTCCCTGTTTAATTCCTCAGTTTGATTTATTTTCTCTGAATGTGAAGACTACTGTAGACACAGATGAAATGCAATTGTTGTGTTTCAATAAGCTCTTAAACTGTTGACAGAACAAACTAATGACTTTTAGGAATAGTCCTTCCTGCTTGTGGTACAGCCCATTTCAGAGGATGTTCATTTATAATTGTAGAGTTTAAATATGGGCTTGTTAAGTCATTAAAATAAGAATTTTATTATCAGTGAATGAGCCTATTCTTCTTCTATTCTGTTTGACTTTGGCAAAGAAACAAACCCATTTTCCTGCAGAGTCAATTTTAAAGGTTTCATTTTCTGACTATTATACCAGAACCTAAAGATGTTCAAATAACAGAAAACAAACAAACAAAAACAATATTTAAATAAAGAACATGAGGCAGAGAAAGGTGAAGTAAAATATGTGATTTTATTAGCCAATGCAAATAAACAAAACAGGGACATGATGATATATATAAGTGTATACAGAAAGATACATATGAGAAGAAGATGCAGGTGAAAACAAACACAGGTGAAACTAATGAGCCCTAAACCAAAGTAAACCAAGTAACTTCTAGGTTGACCCTGTGTTTTCTGTGTTACAAAAGATGGTCACTTGTTACTAGGATAAATTGAAATGGTGTCTTATGCTGCAAACCTAACATGTTGTGGAGCAGAGTATGTTTGAGAAAAGAGATGAACTTCTTATTTTATACCATTTGTAACCCATCAGATTATCCTGTGTCTGAATGACGGAAGGGCCTGTTAATGTACACAGTCGCCATCTTTGCTTCACGCCTTTGCTACCTGGGTTCAAATAGGTTACACGTTATTATTATAGTCATGTTGTCCACACCCCCAAAAAAGGAAATTGGGCGGTTGTTACATTTACAAAAGTCTAACTTGTAATTTGAACAAAATAATTTCCTGTTTCTATGGTGAACGTAATTAAATAATTAAATAGATCTGTAGATCGGTATGAAATTCAACAACTTGATGTGTTCTTGTTGAGATCACATGATACAATCTAGCAAGAGTGGTTAGTTGCCTGGACTCTGAAATCCACAAGATCACAGGAGATTTCAAACCACAGGAAAATCACTGGATAAAAGGCAGACAACACACACCACGTGTATGCTAAAAACATAAGGAAAATTCTGCATCAAGCCTTGTAATCATAGCTTTCCTACTTTTGTTGCCTCTAGATTGAAGGTCCTGGGTTTATAATCAACAGTCTGGCTAGTTTGCAGTGGGTACTATCTGGTCTATGTGTTAGCCCTATGATAGACTTGTGACCTGTCCAGGGTGTACTCCACCTCTCACCCTATCACATCTACAATAGGCCTGCCCAACCTTGATAAAGGTAATAGGATGGATGAAGTGGAAGTTGCTGTAAATCTATTAAAATTTTATGTTAACCAATCTAGACTTTGTTGAACATTATGTAATATGAAGATAACGTGTAGTATTTAAGTGACCGAGTAATTATTTCAACACTATTCAAGTTATTGAATAGTGTTGGAATAAAGTGAGAAAATTGTGAAGGATTAAAATATTCCAAAAGCTCAACTTACTTCATCTAAACATGTTTCAATCACGTTTTATCAACACAAAATGCACAGAGTTTATTAAATATGACTAACTTGTGTTGATTTAACTCAGTTGTTTGTGTTGCAGCCAAAGCAAAACATCTGTGTGTAACCACTGTCTACTAATGAATTAAGTAAATCCAACATGTTCTTTTTTTCAGTGCAGACACACATTCATATGGCACTTTAAACGCTGAACTACTGCGTGTTTCCTTTTGCACACACCCCAACTTCTGTGTTGCTCTCAGCCTATTTTTGTGTTAATTGCTTCATAATTCTACAAAGAGATGAAGTCTTAGTTTTATCTTCCTTTATAAAATCAGTTGACCAATCAGAGCTGTGATTGGTCATATATATATGTTACCATACCACTAACGCAGATATCCTTAAAAATAGCCTTCTGACAAACATCGATATTGTATGATCAGCTGACTATCTAAAAGGATGTACACTTGAATATTCAAATAACAACAATCCATCCATCAGTATTTGAAAATAACAATATTAACTCGTATCAATCAGATTTATTCTTCTATTTCACTTGGGCCAGAAAAAAAAGAAATCATGTGACTTCTCCTGTCTTTATCTTCCAGGAGTCTGCGCTGGCTCACGTGGAGCTGCCCACCACAGTGGAAACAGTGGAAGCGGCTATAAAGAAACACAAGGACTTCACCACCACCATGGAGCTGAACCTGCACAGGATCAAAGCTGTGATCGAGGCAGGAGAAAGTCTGATCAGCCAGAACAACATCTACTCTGAACGCATTAAGGAGCGCATCGACACCCTTGCCAACAGGTACCACGTGCTGTACATGCAAAACAATATAGAGAAAAGAAATGTAAGTGCTAATAGCCTGAAGTATGAAGTGTGATTTAAAACATTACATAAAGGTGTCTATTTAAAAAAATCAAAGCCCTGATCTGATTTAAATTTGACCAAATTTCCCATTGAGCAAAAACCTTCAACTCATTCAGTGTGATGCAGCTGGTAGGAAGCTGCTGATTTACTGGTCAGTCTACATTTCTACCATCATCTATGGCCATGAGTTATAGGTAGAGACTGAAAGAGTTGATGGATACAAGCAGTGGAGATGAGCCTTAGAGGTAGCTGGTGCCTCTCCACATCGAAGGGCATGTCCAGCTTGTAGGAGGCCCTGGCGCAGACCCCAGTGGCATTGGAACGCCTCAGTATCCCTCCAAAAAAGCTGGAGGAGGCAGCCGTGGAGAAGGAGATCTGGAAATCACTGCTTAGACTACTGACCTTGAGAAAACCTTTTGTGCATGGTGTGCAAGCACATGATGACGCGCTCGTTTTGACACGCTCAGCGGAACTGTGCAAGGTCAGTCTGACCCAGGGGAACAAATTCTGGTTGCAACATCTCATTAATGTGAAAAGAATATGAGCACAATCCTGATATCGCTCCTCACCTGAAGCATGACACGAGTTTGGTGCAGGACTTCTAGGAAGTGACCTAAAAATAGCAGCCAGGTTGAAAAATAGTACAGAAAGGTACAGGACAATGATCGTGAGCAAGAGAAGAGCCAAACTGAAATCAGGAAGGTGTTCTGATTTTTATGGGACTGTTCCTGCACATTTTTGATGACAGTTTGTAACTAGAAGCTCTGAAACAGAAACTGAATCAGTGATTCAGTTTCATTAATGAGGATTAATGTCAATCAAAAAAGCATAAAAACATTTAAATTCTCTCATTGGCAATTAACACTGTCTATGACCACATTTAGAATTAATGAAAGTTGGAGGATTTTTGTCTGTAGCTTTAGAGTATTAAACTATACCGGTTATTTATTTACATAGTGTATATATAACAGTAATATCGAATTATAAACAAGAAAACTCTTTAAGCAGTTGGTAAGTTGCAAAAGACCTCAGCTATTTAATTTCCTTCACATATATTCGATATTTGTCAAGAGGCTTCAGGTTCCTTGTAGTCAACACAGAGTCCCAGCTGCATGTTATAAAGCACAAAGATGCAAGCTGGCGTGCTAACATAATACAGCTGTAATACAAAGAATAATTGCAGCTAAAGGATTTAAATCAAAGCAAGAGCAAGACAAAAGACAGAAAGCAGAGTGTGGTGTGTTTGGTCCAGGACTGACACCCGTCCATGAAATCTCTGTGAAAGCTGAGACTGTGCAGCGTGTTGTGTGAGGGGGGTGGGGCTGGTTATTTGTGGCTATAGATTTCTATGACTATCCTCACAATAGAAATGAGAAGAAGCATATGCTGTTGTTGTTTTTCTACTGGAGACAGACAAATGAACAAAGCACAGTGCAATTTATGGACTTTATTTAGCTCACGTAATAATTAATTTTACTGCATTAGCTTTTGTTAGAAATAAAGTGATTATATTTTACTTTATCTACAGTTAACAGCAGTAAACATGGATCTCTTTTAACAACATTACTATGTCTCTCTGATACTGATCACACTTGTGAAATATTCTATAATCTACAGCAACCGTAGAGATTGTTGGGCACATACTCAGTTAACCACTCTTATAATGCATAACACTAAGCCTAAATCTGATGTAAATACCTAATGCTTCTAATGTACACACACATCTAAACAACTGAAATGAAATCAGAGTTATTTTGAGTGAAGTCTCCTTTTCTTTTGCTTTTTCAGGGGAAATCAGAACAGAGAGCTGGCCCAGCAGTGGCTGGAAAAACTGAATGACCAGTGGGAACTTCAGAGGTTTCTCCAGGACTGTCATGAGGTAAGAGGTTAAAAATTCAGTTCAATTTAATTCAGCTTCATTTGTATAGTGCCAAATCACAACAGTCGCCTCAAGGCGCTTAATATTGTAAGATAAGGCCCTACGTTATTAGAGAGGAAAACCCCAAAAATCACACCACCCTGTATGAGCGAGTACGTGGCCACAGTGGGGAAAAACTCCCTTTTAACAGGAAGAAACCTCCTGCCAACACGCTGCACAATCTCAGCTTTCTCAGAGGCTGGCTGTGAGATTAATAACTATGGCTCTCTAACAGAATTTGAATTCTTTGTGACTTACAGAGGGACTTTGGATAAAAATGAATTAAATATAGGAGAATTTCCTGAATATAAATATGAATATTTCTGCCATAAGATCATTTAATATATAGTTTAGTGTCTGTGTTTGTTTATCAGTTTCTTCCCTGTTCTTTAGATTCAAAAGTAGACATCTCCTCAAGCTACTGCAGAGATTTTGCTGGCTCAGAATGGGCCTTTGGGGGCTGACTATGCACATGGCCGTCATACAGTAAAGACAAGGAGTCTGTGCTGCTTATCAAAGAAAACAAAGTGTTCTCCTGCTATTTCACACCATTTCATAGGCAAAAATGTATTTTATGCTCTAGCAAATGAAGCCTCGGTTAGCAAAACTGGTTAAAAGAATTATTTAAATATTTTTGTTTTTTGGGGGAGGTGTTAGCTTCCTGAAAATGTCCTGTATGTGCAGCTTTATGCTGTGCAAAAACATGCTAACAGTGAGCGGAGATACAAATGGAGTCTGAGGATGCCCGCTTTAATCATACTGCTATTGTTGGAAAGTGTGTGTGTGTGTGTGTGTGTGTGTGTGTGTGTGTGTGTTTACGCTGCACATGGCTCCCCTCTGCTCGCCCCTGCAGTTTTTGCTCTCTCACCCAGCAGAGTCACCGGCTTCTTTCTGGGCCAAAACCATGTGTAGTTTCAGCAACTTTCTCTCTTTGTGTCTCCTGCATAATTCAGCAGCTCAGTCCCTCATCACTAATTCAAAAGAGAAAGAGTGTATCTCACTGTATACATGAGAGTGTGTGTGTGTGCATGTGTGTGTGTGTGTGTGTCAACGACTTGTTTATGTGTGTACATGAAATGTTGAATGCATATCTCTAGAAACACGGCATGCAAAAGGAGGCTGGGTGTGTGTCGGTGTGTGTGTGTGTGCACAGTGGATGAGTGACACTGCGTCAGTCTGTAGGAACCTGAGCTCTCTGCTGGCAGGGTGTGTTCTTCTGTTCGGGCCAGGCTGCATCCTCGTGCTTCCTGTTACTCACTGCTGCTCTCTATCCACTGGCTGACACATGTAGAACAAAATCAGATAGTTTTATCCAAAATTGCATCACATATACAGTTTGTACTGAACGCTTTGGTCTCGTGTCAGTCTGGTCTATGGGGTAGATGAAGGACACCCCTGTATTCAGCACTTTGATCATACTTGCACCGCATGATCTTTAGCGAGTGTTCCCGGATTTTGTTCTTTGTGCTTTTACCTATTTCACCATCTGTGAATTTCAGCACTTCCTTTCTATTTCTATTTTTTTAAAACTTTTCTCAACGTTGAGGTGAGAGACTAAACAGAGTACCTCTCTTTTGCTCCGACTTGTAAAGAAAACCACTAACGGATTTATGAGTGGTTGGTAAACACTTTATAGGATCACCCATAATAACAGGTGCTTACTAGCAACTCTCAGCCCCCAAAACCATGCACCACTTTATTTGTGGACAGAGCAGTTCAACATTAAATGACCATATAAGAATATATTTCTTTAAAGGATTGTTATACTTCATTTTTTTTAAATTTGTGCATAAGTTTGTGCATTTATTAAAAAATCCTGTAGAGTCTAGGAGGTTGTGGCTTATTAAGATTTTGGAAATTCCCTGGACAATCCATATGAAGGGGAGATGGAAAAGAGCAGGGCTACAGGACAGATGGTGTTAAAGGATGGTGATGGGGGGTGATTATTGGACAAGAGCAGCAAGAATAGCTCATGTCACCAAGAGGAAACAGAACATAAGAGAACAGCTCTTCCTTACTGACCTCCCATATTGAACTTCATTTGAAATAATGTTAGCAGCATATTGTGTCTTGTCACACGGCCCCTCAGTGAACTTGCACATGTGACACTGTATCAGGAAATGGTGACTACATGTTGTCAACGTGAGCCCCAAAAAAGCTGAAAAGAATGAAACAGATTTTTCTCCTTTTGCATCTTTAAAGTTTCCCATCAGCCTGTTTCTTCCACTTTTTCCATAGTCCAACAATGTCTTCAGGACAAAAGGGGGCCAAAGAACTATACTGAGTTACAGATCATGCGGTGGCTTTTCACCTGGATTCCCTTCCTGAACTGTTCTCAGTAAAGAGCAGGTGTATGCCCAGAGGCTGACAGGCTAAATATAGTGGGTATCTATAAAGATAGATGTAGCACATGCTAAGTTACTCTGTAAATGCCCTCAAGCCTGCCAGTGCTTTTGCTTTGTCAGATAGGCATTTAGATTGGGCGACTTTTTGCATGCTGAGGAGGAAACGTACTGAGTTTGATATTCCTGATATCTTGAGCCTTTTGTGGTCTCTTTCATAGAATATCTGCAGTAAACTAGCATTAGCTAAACTCATTGGGTCTTTTCATTTAATGACACTGTTGTCTTCTGCCATCACAGAACTGTCAACAAAGCAATGCATTTTGTAATTACATGTAGGAATCGGCACATTAGGATGTGCGACAGAGCAAAAAAAAGACATCACCAGCTGTAGCCAAGCCCAGAAAAGGAATCACACCTCTGAGTGTCAAAAGCCCTGTTTATGCTGACACGGTGACAGGGCAGAGTCAGATCTGCATTGGTGTCTAATGAGAAACACTATATTTTAAGAAATACATGGGATTACTAGCAGAAGCTGGGTTAACTTAGAAGGAAGAAGATCACGGCAGACAGAATCTTTGAGCTGCATTGGCCAGTCATAACGGAGAGCTTCTAGCATTAATCCCTCTTATAAACACTTCTATGGTCACATGGTTCCAACATCAGCTCCAGTAAATTTGTGGTGACACCTTATTGACATCACTATCAGTTCTTTGTTGATGAAAATTCATGGAACTGGTTCTAAATCTGTCCTCAGCATTGACACTGGCATCACATGAGAGACCGACTGCAAGATTGGGAAAGTTTTAAAGGGCCTCAGGTTTTGCTCATCCTGCTGATAACCTTTCATTTAGCATCTGCAGAAACAGTGATACCTCGTGCCCAGGGTGAAATCTGTGGTTCTTCACAGACACTACCACACATCAGCATGGCTACACCTGTGTTTTGTGAAAAGGTGTGACATATAGAAATGTAATTTTAGTGTTTATCCAAACATTCTCCTGAAGTCCACTGGCAAACATGTGTTTCTAAACAATGAAATAGGAAATGATTAAAATAATAATAATTTTTTATGTCTATTAGTGGAAAATTGGGAGACAGTGATGAAGCAGTGACGAAGCACCTGATAGCATGATGATGACTCTGAGTCTTCCTTTTTGACCTGCTGATAACCTCTTTAGCTCTGCAGAAACAGTGATACTTCCATTATCTGTGGTTCTCACCCACACCCCACCCATCCCTCTCTTTGCTTTTTACGTCAGATGTTCTCATTCATCCTTCCCCCAATGCACTTTAAAAACTCTCCTCCTCCTTGCTCATTCATTTCATTTACAGTCTCTAGAGGCATCAGCCTGTGACCCTCCATGACCGCTATAGTTGCAGTATGTGTGTGTGTGTGTGTGTGTGTGTGTGTGTGTGTGTGTGTGTGTGTGTGTGTGTGTGTGTGTGTGTGTGTGTGTGTCTGTCTGTGTGTGTGCACCCATGACCTTTGCAAGGAAGTGGCACACACACATCTGTCTGCAAATTCATGTATGTGTGCAAATATGTGAGGCCTGTTACCCGTCTGTTCTGTGTGATGATAGGTGAAGGAAGAGGTGACAGATTGAGGGAAAGTGCACTGAAATCCGGCCGTGGCCTGTTTAAGGAAAGGGGAGCAGCAGAGCCGTCAAAAATACAAATATATCATTCAGTCGTTCCCTACCTCTCTACCCATTATCAGCCCCCTTCTTTTTAGTGTCCCTTTGCTGTTTCTCTCTCGCTGTTCTCTGTGCTTTAGCACTGCAGCAGTGTCAGGCAAGCTGGAGACAGAGAGTGCAGCTGCCTGGGACTGCTGCAGAGAGGAAGAGAGGGATGATAGAGGAGGGTGATGTACATGGAGAGGGAGGGGAAGATGAAACAAAAGCAGCTGTAGAAGAGTCGTGAGCTCAGCTGTTAATGCACACTGATGAGCTTCAATCAGTTAAAGCAGGAAAAAGAATCTCTTCTTCTGCTTTGAGTCCCTCTCATTCATCCATCTTCGTGCACCAAGTCCACACCCCGCCCCTCCGCCTTCCCCAGCTCGGCATCATTAGCCGTGACCGGTGAGCCCGGAGGCTTTGCTCGCATCCCCCTGCCTCCCCCCAAAATTCCAATCCCAGGCTTTTGCTCCTCCCTCTCCTCTCCTTATACACTTCATCTCTCCTCCAACCAGCCAACCAGCCCATTGGTTCACTCGCTCACTCAGCTGCCCGCTCGCTGAAGGTGTGAGGAAAGGGGAGGGGCGCCCGCGTACTGGCTCGGCTGCCTGCCATTTTATTGTTTTGGGAAGGAGGGGTTCTTTTTCTTCTTCTCTCAGTCATCCTCACTCTTTCCCTCGTCACTGATCCGCCCCCGCCCCTCCTCTCACTCCTGGTTGAGTGCAAGAGAGAGACAGAGCGAGAGCGAAGAGAGGGTAGCGCAGCCTCAGTTTGAAGTCTCCAGTCTGTCTCTTCTCTCCAGGATTGTTGTTATTTACCCTCCTGCCTGGCGTTTTCCCTTCACCTTTGCATCTCTGCCCAGGGTATTTGGCTCTGCAGAAGGCACCCCTCTTCTCTTTCCGTCCTCTCTTTTCTTTTTTTCTTTCTGGCTCTGCGGTGAAGAGCATCTTTGCATGTGTGTGACAGCAGACGAGCGAGGATGCGGATACCAGCAGCTGCCTGCAGCTGCCACAACCCCGTGGGCTGTTCATCTTAAACACTGCCGGTAAACGGGTTATTCTATTTGCATATCTGGTTTAGGTGCAGGGTTGGCGGTGCAGGTGGAAATATGACACGCAGGAATGAGAATGTTGATGAGGCAGAGACGAGGGAGCCGATGCTGACCTGAATATTTTGGTGATGCTCTCAGCGCAGGCGTGAGGCTCTTTTTTTCACCGTTTGCCTCTCGCAGATGGTCCCCATGTGGAAAATGTACACATTTTACTCTTTGATGGAGAGCGGGGGGGTGCGTCTGTAGGGGGGTGATTTCTGCGTGGGTGTGTTGAAGCTGAGGATACTGTCTGTGAGGGGTTGTGCACATGTACATCCCTGCCGCCATGCTTGTTGGTACACGTGTGTCTGCTTACATGTGCTTGCTGTGCATCATTAAATTTTAATGTGTGTGTGTTTGACCTTGTTTAGTTACAGTACACTTTATTTATAATTCAGTTTTTCTGCATAACAAATTAATGGAATCATATATGCATGAATTAGAATAATATATGTACCTACTGATGAATGTTTTGGTCTGGTCACATCTTTTAAAGTGAGGAATCCCTCTGTGCAGCATCAGCTCCTCACAGTTATTTACTGTAACTGTCCAGTACTGACACCTCCCTCTGTATCTGTGTCTCTCACCCAGCTGGGGGATTGGGTGTGTGAGAAGATGCTAATGGCGAGGGACAGCAGTCGAGACGAGACCCAGAAGCTTCATAAGAAATGGCTGAAGCACCAGGCTTTTATGGCCGAGTTGGCCCAGAATAAGGAATGGTTGGACAAAATTGAAAAGGTAAGTGCAGCTGGCCGTCCCAGTGATGTAGCTCTCCTGCCTCGCAGGCACATTTCCTTTTACAGTGTCGATCTGCTTTTTTGGTTTTTTGCCCATTCGATTTTTTTTTTTAAAGTGCAACTCTGAAATTTACTGCAAATATTATGGTATAGAGTCTGACTTTGACCGATGTCAAGATAGACACAGAGTAAGTAAATGACAAAAGATATCGTTTTGGAGTATTTCATGTGAACTTTGACCTGCTGATGTAGTGATGTAAGAACACTTGATTTAACAACATCTCCTGGGCACTTTTGCTGTTTCTCCTGTGACTCTCCCACAATTTGTGTGACTTTAATATGAATAATGGCATAGATGCATCCATAGTTGTCGTAATACTATCCAAGTGTCATGTATGAAAGCCCATCTACCCATACATGCAAAAGTAGGCAACCAATAACCTTACTCAGGAAGTGTTTGAGCAGCTAATCTCTGTGCAGGTGGACAGAACGGTCAAATCTCTAGTCAGCATGACTTACCTACACAATAATGGAGACAGGAAGTTGCAAATTGTGAGAAAGTTGAAAAGATTGGAGCATTTTTCGTTCATCGATGTGTGCCGTCATCAGAGCTGAACAAACAGAACTGATGCTCTCAGTGCAACACCGGAAAAGCAGGTGTTTACAGAGTGTTGTGTTTCTAAAATTTCTTGAGGCATCAATGGTTTCCTGTTGTTTATACTACAGAATATGGCTTCTTTTGTGTGTGTTTTTATTTGGAAAAATAGTCAGGAATTAACTGTCATGAAGTGCTCCTGAAATTCCCTCTCCATCTTGATTTTGAAATGTAAACGATGGTTTCCAAATTCAGGCTTGTTGTACGTAGGTCGGATTAAGTCAAACACAGGAACAGACACAAAATGCACATTTGATAAAAATGGCATTTTTAGTAGAATTATATACCAACGTAACAAAAGAATGGTTCAGATTATGAGTAAATAATAGAAATGTGGTTGACATAATAAACTAATTCCCAGGAAATTGGTCTTGTTTTGTTTGCTGTCACATAGCTTGTTGCTCTGGAAAGTGAGAACTAGGCCTCCCCTCAATTTTACCAATGAGCCTCCGGTTTAAAAAGCTTTTAGGAACAAGAGATGAAGACTGCTGTACATATGGGAACAAAAGAAAAGATGCGTTTTACTGTTCACTGAAGCATTTTGGCTTTACGTGTGTGTGTGTGTGTGTGTGTGTGTGTGTGTGTGTGTGTGTGTGTGTGTGTGTAGCTAGTGATATATCTCTGTTTTAAAAATACATGTTAAAGGATTTTGCAGAAGGTTCAGATGCATTAGAATCATTTTAAAGATTAAAAATGACCCCCAATGCCATATTTGTTGTAAACTGATTCATGCATTAGCCCTTGTATTAAACACTCAAGTACAAAACTTACTTAATCAAAGCGTAACGAAGCCTGTGGCAAGGGCAGAAAGTATTACAGAGGGGGGTTTTAAATAGGCAGGGGAGCGCCGCAGCCCTCTGTGCTGCTCGCTGTCCTGATATGATCTGTTTCATATTAAGGAGATTTATACAGCACATCAGCCTCTCGTCTAAAGCTGCGGATGTAATTGGGTTAGCCAGTGTTTCCCAGGCTGCATGTCAAGGTTGCACATGTTTGACTTTGAGCGGTTGTGTTAAGGGCTCTGATTGGCTGCAGTGACATAAATCTGGATGCACTGGTCAGTAGAGCTGTAGTCCATGCATCATTCAGCAGTCGCTATCGCATCACTGTGTTTAGGGGGGGTTTGTGTGCTTCTGTTTTTATCCTGTGAGGAGTAAAGAAGGTGATACTTCAAGACACATGTGTATGCTGTAACATGCTGTAATACCACAGACAGCTTTCAGTTTAATCACACTATGTTGTTCTTATGTTTTTTGTTTTTATTATGTTTGCCAATAAACTTGATAAATTAAAAATAATATGAGTAACTGAGATGACTTTTTTTGTTTATCGGCCAACCTGGAAATGAACATGTCTCTGGTCATCTCTGACAAAAAGCCAGGGAGATTATCTTCTGTGTAAAATATATCTTTATGATACTCATGCAGAATTTGTGGTTCTGCATTGGTGCCTGCTTGCATTGGGCTTGTGAGAACTCAATAAACACAGAGGCTACGGGGACATGCTTCCATGCAATCCTTCAAAAAGTCAACATAGAGTGTCATCGTCGCCCAGCGATGATGACACTCTACATACGATGAGTGCTGAATAGTTGAAAAGTTGGTTTGCAAAGTGCCACAATAGTCCAGCAGTGGACACTTTTCTTTGTTGTGACACTTTTCTTTTTTACAGCTTATGTTGACCACAGACTTTTTTCTTATTTTAACCTTTATTTAATCAGAAAGTGAAACCCTTGAAATGAGGAATATCTTTGGTCAGCGTTAACCTGGTGTGTTATTAAATGTCAAGGCAAAACCATCTCTGACACATATTTTTTCCCATACTTTTGAAGATTAAACGAAGAAATGCAAATGCCACACAGAAGAGCTCTACCTGGTCTGGAACAAGGATCTGCTCGCTGTCAGGCAGTGGTGCTAACCGCTGAGCCGCTGTGTTTAAACACTATGTAAAAATAACAGTGACTTGGAGACAAAGAAATCACTCATGCAAAATGCTAATTTCTGGGTGTTGTGCCCGGAAATTATCATTTTAATCCACTTATGGTCGATATTGATCTACCGAGGCTTATTAACACCATCAGGGCAAGTATATGGTTGCGTTCGGCGCTTGCCAGTACAAAATTAGATATTGTATGTGATGGCCCTGCAGAATGACAGCCAAAAGAAATTTGACAGGACACATGGACATCGATGGACCCATATGGGCTGTTGTAGAAAATGAAACATGCAACTGTTTAGTAAGCAGGCTGCAGTTCTATCTGATGGACTGTATGGTATAAACAAATCCTGGCAGTGCATCTGCTCTGAGGAAAGACAGAGAAATACAGTATTTCTAGTGAAGCGACAACATTGACACTACATTTATTATCATCCGTCTGAGCTCTTATGCTGATAACTGAAACCTGAAAAAGGCTATGCCAAGTGTATTGTGGTTCAGTCATAGCATATCACAATGAAGGGGCACCAGTGGCCATGGCATAGTGGCTCAATCCTCTGCAGTGTCATACTGGGCAGGGCTAAACGTGAACGCCCCTGCAGGACGCAGAGGGAACTGAATCAAGGCACAGCACTCATATTTGTGCACATACTGTACTGTAAAGCATAAACTTTTGATATGTTGGGACGAGAACAGAAATGATTAAGTATCTGTTTAAAGACAGTTAAGTGGCAACTAGTCTTATAACTGTCCAACAAAAATGCAAATTATTTGATATGTCCAGCTGATGAAATATAAGAAGTTGTAGCTCTGCCTTATCTTACTGAATAGTCAGCAGGATTTCAGGATCTACCCGCATCTCATCCTGTGACAGCTAGACTAGGCTCCGGCTCGCCTGTGACCCTAAAGTGGATAAGCAAAAGTAAATGGTTGGATGGCTCTAATAAAAGCTCTAATAAAAGTAACTGACTGTCAAAATAACTGAAAATAAAAATAACAATCGGCGATTGCGGGTGAAATAACACCAGTGACATGGAGTGGGAAGGGCCGGAGATAAACTTTTTATAAATTTTCAGGCGAGCACTTGAAGCGACCACCAATGAGAGGACAGAATACCGTGGATTGACATATGACCTAGTTGTAAATACATTATATTGTTACCTAGGCAACCAGGCCCTGGAATGTCCAGAAGCAACCAATAGTCAGCCTCAAAGCATTTACGCAGCGTTAGGGATGAATATTATTTGCACAACCATAAAGGTCACCGTTCAAAAACAAAATGCTGTTGCTGTCGTGTGACTTTCATGTTTTACATTATGTCTGTGTCCTCGTCCAATCAGCTCGCTGTAAGATAGCGGATGGCTATAAATGTAGGCAGCTGCACATATTTCTGTCCTTTAAGCTGCTCATTATGTCTAATTACTCTCTTCTCCTACAGTGGGCACTGTGAGGTTGGTATATGCTAATACACATGAGCCAGGTTGCAGAGTCCTAACATATCATAGCACGAGCTGGCTCACTGTTGAGGTTGCAGCACTGCATGTTCTCACCACAGAGCTCTTTCCGTTGCACATTTAGGGGTCACATGCATTTAGGGAACATATGTTCTGAGGGAAGACTTAGGTTACTGCAGAATGCTTACAGATGGAGAAGGAGATGATGAAGAGACAGACGAGAAACAGAGTTTCTGAATTGTTTGATAATAAGCAAAAGTGGTGAATTGAGTCCATGTTTCTGCCCCAGTCACTCACCTTTTTGAGTGCATATCACACATTAAAGCGGGGTCCTCGAAGAAAAAAATAATGAAGCGTATTTTTGTTAGTGTTTGTAATGCAATCTGGGATAAATAATCAGTGTAAATAATGATTAGACAAAAAATACACTGTGATTACACTGGAAAACAATTTAAAAGTAGCTTATGTTGCTTTTGATAAGACACACCACATATGCTGCCACTTTGATGTATAAAAGCGTCCACTGCAGTTTTAACGCCCACAAGCTGAAGTATCGGAATAACGCTAAGTGCATTTCTTTGCTTTCATCTTCAGAGGAAAATATGTAGTCCGGCTGTCAGTAATGAACAATAACAGCCTACATGTTTGGATTTATTTTTGCAGATTTAAAAATACGCACAAAAGTGACATGTAAGACAAATAATACACGACACAGGGAGACACAAAACAAGCTAGAGAGCTACAGAATCTCACAGCATCTCCTCTCTTTGAATTTTACAAATTAGATTTTCTCTTTCCAAATGATAGATATACTAAAAAAAATAATATATGCTAAAACGGCACCAACAGGACAGCATGCAACTAATCTGTGAAGCCTGTTCACACTGCAGGATGAGCCTCTTTCCTCTCCTCCACTCCTTTCCAGTGTGTCCAATGGTTAATCTGGCAGCTTCTCATTAGCGGGACAGTTAGGAGTGTAAAATAGAAATAGAAATATAATGAATTCAACTTTGAACATACTGGAAAATATATAATATAATAATATAAATGAATTATTTTCTGTATTTTTGCCATTAACAGCTAGCATGTGTTCCTGCTTTTTGTTTTTAACCCATCTTTAATCCAGTGGTTGCATGTAAGAGTGGTTTACCTGAAGTGTTTCGAAACACAGCGCTGTTGAAATGTGTGACCTATATGTAAGAGGTGCTTGCAAAACCCTTCAGTGAACAGACCATAGACATTTGCTGGTTTGCTGTGTTTCTGTACTTCTTAAATTTTGCCATGAGAAACATTTTATTGGCTCATCGTCACTTCTTTGCTTCTTCAAAGAGGTGTTTACGTGTCAGAAATTTTAGGTTAGGTCAGATAGTGATGCGTAATGCCAACGTGATCAGCACTAGTATCCCAAGTCTTGCTCTTCAGGAGCAGACTGTAGTCACACCAGGATGTCTAGCTGTTGGCAGATAGACAGGGTTTAGCTTCTGAAGTCATATGTGGCAGCCATGTTCACCCCACAAGACTTCTCAGTGGCTGTTGCTTAGCAACTTGCCTTTTTTTAAGATAATATTCAGTATTTGGCTTTGTTTTTTTTTCATGGCAGTGCTGATAAGGATTTGTTCTCACTCCTGACGAGTGTTAGAAATATTGTTTTAGAGGCATCCCGGGCTAATCTTTATCGGTCATGCCATCTAACTGGTACAGTTTATTACTGCTGTTGTATGGCATCACCTTGACTTTATACCCTTAGCTCAGTTACTGTCAAATCAATGCAAAATAGCCCCCCAGAAAGGTTTTATTCTCTCTTTGTATAAAAAGGTCTAGAGAGTAATAACATTTGCAAGAAATTTTTAAACAATTTAAAACAAACAAAGAAATAGACGCATAGAAGGATACACTGAAAGCTTGGGAAAGACAAACCATAATGCCGTGAAGCTGTTCGTGCTCCTGCTCGTTGTAGTACTTCCTGTCCAAACAGTCTGTAGGTTGTGTCCTCATTGTGTCTCTCCGTGGGGTCCTCTGAGACTCTGCGGCTTATTTTTGCACAGGGTATGCACCCCTGTTTTTGTCATAGAGAACTCTGTGAAGTACAGTGTCTGTTTTTGTTAAGTTGCTTCCATCTGCAAGCCGTGTGTGTCTGTATTTCAGTTGGCACAGTTAACATGGAATTGAAATGCTGCCCAAAACATGTTACCTGACCTGTGCACCTTAAATGCCGCAGAGAGCCTTTGGTAGTTCTAGATCACGTGTTTCAAATTGACGTGCCTCGATAAAGCAGGTTAAAGCCAAGTTTCTAGCTCTTTTTCCTTTTTTATTCCTACGGCTACCATCAGGGTCAAAGCATACCGTGACGCATGCTCTATGACGGTGCAAGAACCTGTTTTTGCATTAAAAAGCTTCAGCTGGGATGCACCAAAGAAGCACAGTGCCAGTTTTCTGACTGAAAGGATACAGCTGATAGTGTGGCTGGCCTTTTTAGGTACTGCATGAATTTGTGCTTGCAATAGAAGTACTATTCAGTTCAGTTCAATTCATTTGGTTTCTTTGTTTCTTTATTTTTTCTCTGTTGTTATTATATTTTAACATGTTCAAAATAAACATACAAATAACAAATAAATAAATAAATTTATATAGCACCAAATTACAACAATAAGTCACCTCAAGGAACATTTTATTTAAAGTAAGACAGGACACTACAATATTGCAGAGAAAATCCTAACAATCAAATGACCCCTGAGCAAGCATTTGGTGACAGTGGGAAGAACAAACTCCCTTTGAACAGGAAGAAACCTCCAGCAACACCAGGCTCAGGCAGGGCCTGACAGTGAGGGGTGAGGGGAGGGGGGCATGATGTGGAAGAGAGCCAGAGAAAAAATGTGCATCATGGGAATCCCCCAGGATCCAGGGTCATTCGATCCAGCAGTAACTATATGCTTTATCGAAAAGGAAAGTTTGAAGCATAATCTTAAATGTAGAGAGGGTGTTTGGCCTGAAAGCTGAAGGCGCTGCCTCCCATTCTACTTTTAAATATCCTGTGAACCACAATTAAACTAGCATCTGAGAGCAAACTACTCTGCTGGGGTGATACAGTACTGATAAGATAAGATGTGGTCTGATTATTCAAGACCTTTTATGTTAGAACCCGGAATTTTGATTTATTTGATATTTCAGGGGGAGACGTTATCAGGACATGCTCAGTCCTCAGACAGCTCCCTGAAAGTGAACAGTTTGCCCTTAAAATATAAATATATTGATTTTCCATCAGCTGCCTTGATCTGAGTGTCCACGTGGTTTAAACATGGATTCACACTGTAATCATTTGGTTGGCTGATTAGATGCGCCTTCATCAAGTCTGAATTGATCATTTGTGCTGTTGATAGATTGCACTGGTCATTAGTGAAATGAATTGGCTGAGTCTGTGTTTATAAATTAACTTATTGTTAGATGCTCACCAATCCCATCCTCTTTTTTGCTAATTTGCTGCACTTAGACCGTAAATCTAGGCCTAAAAATGCTCAGAAAAGACTTTTAAAAATAAACTCTATGAGTCAAACTATGTTTACTCAGCTCTAACTGTGTGTCTTTTAGCAACACACCCACAATGCATTTCAGTTAAGAAGTGTTTTTAACCACTAAACCGTGCGATTACACCTTTGTAAAAATCAGGACATGACTGTGTGTGAGAAAAGAACACGATGAAGACTAAAGTATCGATGTTTCCTCACTCTGGATGTGCGACTGGGTGACGTGGGATAACCCAGCAGATCATCACGAAGCACTTTGTCTGCCTCGTCAGCTTGCTGTGACGTCAAGCCGCCAGCAGCAACTGGAGCAATGTGTCCCCTCTTTCCTGTACTGGCGACGGTTGCCAAGCAACAGCTGCCCAGTCTCCTCTTACTTCTCCCCATCTTCCCTCCTCTCCTCATAGAGCTCATGTGTGAAGGTCATCCCTCCATCCCTCCCTTTCTCTCTCACTCTGGGTGCTTTACGTTCTGCTAATTCTGCTTCCTCGTGTCTGCCTTTGCGGCTATGTGACCTGGAAAATCGATTGAGGTCCACCATCATTTATGATGCTTAAATCCTTTTAAAACGTTTGATAAGAGATGAAGAGCACAGAGTGAGGAAACAAATTCATCCCATGTAAAGTAATTCACAACACCCGTCTGATCAGAATCAGATTATGGATTAGTGATGTGACCAGAGCGGACAGTAAAAGGAACCACTGCACCTCTGCTGTTATTAGGAGATCCCAAAATAGAAACCCAGAAAACAGAAGTAAAGGTAACACAGAGCAACAATGTGACAGGGAGAAAGACAGGACTACAAATACGCACGAGGCGATTAGACACAAACTGATAAAGGTTTAAAAGTGGGAAACCTGATACAGGTGGAACAAGAATAAGAGGTGGGACGACAAAGAAAGGGAGTCAAGACACATGAGTCATGCAAGAGAGGGAAAAATCACAAAATAAAACTGGATGAGGAAACACTGGAGACACACCAGAAGGACATGAATACAAGAAACGTGAGAGAGAATGATAATAAAGCCAAAAACATAGATCAGGAACTTGACAGATAATCAGTGTTATTTACTCCACCTGTGTGTAGTTTTAATGCCACAGCTCACTGTTGTATACATTTCTACAGTTGTGGTTATTATTGTTAGCTGATTAACAGTAGTAAAAGGGCACCGAACTATCTGTCACAAGTGAATTTGATTTTATTCTGGTTGAATCATTTATACTCTGATTTAACTTTCAATAATAAACAAAGGGAGGATAGAAGTGCTCTTGGACAGTTGCTTTTCAGTCTGACAGGTATAAGTATAAAAAACATAATTAAGGAAATCTGGCTGGTTAACACATGATGCAATTACTGTTTTCAGGTGGAGTGAGATTTAAAGTTTATTTGGCAAAAATGGACAAAATCTGACTTTCCAAGTATTATTTAGAGTTTGTGTTTTGCCAGTATGCTCAAATATAAACTCTTCTTCTGAAGAGAAAATGCATTTGTTGCCTTCTTTGGTTATACTGTTGCCAAATTATATTGTTTGTTGCCATGACTCCTCGGAATGTCCATAATCAGTGTTGAAGCATCAGTAATCAGATGCCAGACATTTGCCTTTTAAACGATTAACTTTTCTGATTTCTATACATTTGATAGGTGCCATCTCCTCAAAATGACTCAGGAGAGAGAAAGACGTCCTAATTCTTAATCACACTGACTCCATTCTTGCGTCTCCTCTTCCTCCATCTTTCTGTTAATGTCAGAAAATCTGAGACGACTGAGATGGAGGAGCCATTATAGCCATATGTAAAGCTCCCTCTAGCTCAGTCTCAGTGTAAGACACAAAAGTCTTGGAGTACTGGCATTCAGCTTACTGCAATAGATGTTAATGTAGTGTAGTATAGAGGTCCAAATCTAATAAGCTGAGGTTTGCAGTGTTCTGGATGTATAATGTAGTGTCTAATCAATAGTCGTACTGTAGCTGCAGGATGACTGGGCTTCCTGATGACAGGCTGGATAAACAAATCTCAATATGTGTGGCTTATAATTTCTGTAGTGTGACAAAGTTTGTGAATGGATGCCCTGAGTGACAGTTAAAAGTCAAAGCTTGAAGACAAAAGGGTTTACTAAACAGAAACAAAGAGCACAGATGTAATAATATGGGTTTGTTGAGCTACTAGTGCGGGTTTCTTCTTTCCGACTGCAAATAAAACCTGAGACTTTCTATTTACAGGGTCAGAATCGATGTAAATGCCATCTGTGCGCTTTCAGACGATGTACTGTTTGTAAAGAGCTGCCGAGTCATTCTGTAATGTCTGTCATGTAGCTTCACTGTGATGGATCCAAAACAGAGGCTGCTCACCGTTAATGGAGATTTGGTTCAGTTGCAGCAGATTGTGCTTATCAGCGTGTGCGTGAGCGTGTGGGGGGATGTGTGAGTGCACAGTAAAAATACCCTCTTAACCCACCCAGTTGCTCGCCCAAAACCCAGTGGGCTTTTGATTCCTGTCCTCGTCACTTATTATCCTTGACAGTTAATTGGCCTCATTAACTCGTTAAGATTGGCAATCTCAGCGTCTGCTGCTGGGATCCAACTTTCACACAGTCTCTGTGTTATATCACAGCTGATTGGAGCTGATTGGTTTGTGGTGAATGTACCAAGCGTACTATAGAAATAAAAAATCAATAATCATCCACCATTGCAATAGATTGCAAATACCAGAAAACAAGGAAAAGTCAAATAGTAGCCTGTGTTATATTTCACGCGCAGTTTCGGCTTTGGAAGATCAACAACAAAAAAAAGTGTTTAACCATGAAGCAAAACTCTCAAAAGTAAGAATCTCACTGTCCTGGGTCGACACAGAAAGCATTGTTTATATATTGTTGGAGAAATAACTAAGTGTCGTTTTCACTACACTTCAGACTTGTTCTACAGCTGTAATATTGCATAACCTGAGCAATTTTAGTAACAGTTTTGCACCATATGCACGCTGTACCCTGTTTTTCTCTTAGAGTGCATATTTTTATTCTCTGCTATCATTTCATTTCTATCACTTTTATTTTGTTCTGTTTTTATTTCATTGTATAGAAGAGTTATCGAAAAGCACATTGAATCTCATTCTTAACTATACAGTGATGACGTTTTTGTGGAACTGTGGAATAGACAACATGACAAAATGTGCGGTGAAAATCTCAAAACTAATAACAACAACAGCAACAAAACATTTGTACATATTTGCATATTTCAATAATATTATGTATGAGTTGTATGTGTATGTATGTGAGTTATGTGGATATTTAAGACATATAATTCTTAATAACAACAATTACAACAATATAATAAGACCAATATCATCAGTAATTATAATACCACCACCACTAGTGCTACTACTACTAGTAGAAGTAGTAGTGATAATAATAATAAAGAAATTAATGACACTATAAATAGAAATAATTATAAATGGGGGGTACAGGGTGGGATTTGGGAGAACTATGATCCAAAACTGAAGCAAAGCTTCACAAGCACAGGGAGAATATGCAAACTCCACAGAGAAGGGCTCTACACAGTGATAACCACTGAGTCACTGTGATGCCAGTCATGATGCATCCACTGTTTGAAGCATAAAACAGAAATATCAGGAAAATCTATAATCTCCTGTTAAGTATGATAACACAGGCTTTGTACTTTGTGCCTACTCACCTGTGAGGCTTGAAAAACATTTTATATATGATCATGGTTGTGGTGTTTTGTGGTGTTTAGGGTCTGAAAAAACAAAACAGGGTTTGTTTTGTGTATTGTGCACTTCTCTCTATGAGTCAAGTTTAATTGTGGCTACAGGATTGAGAAACCACTTTTGATAAGCTTGCGTGCTCTTTTGGACTCATGTTTTCTTCTGTGTTTTCACTGTCGTGTTGCTGCTAGAAGTTCTTTAGAAAAGTGGATAATGACATACAGTGTATCGAAAGCTTAGACCAAACTGGTCTAAGCACTAAAAGACTTAAAGAATACAATGAATAAGAACAGAAGAATGGAAATGTTGTTCATTATCCATTTATATTGTTTTGTCCTCTAGTTAAGGCGGGCTGAATCAGCTGCAGTTTCTTCAGGCTGGAGAGGGGTGATTGACCCCTGTTATGTGATTTGTGTTAGATTTCACTTCCTGTGTCTCATTTTCCCAATTAGTGTCAGCGGTCTTCCCACCTGTTTCCTCTCCCATCGTTACCTGACTTGTGTGTATAGATATCGATTGACCTGTGTGATTCCTCCTTCCACGTTTCACTGGAATTTCCTAGTTCTTGGATTGAATTCTCCCTCTCAGCTACCATTGGTGTTTTTGTATGTCTGGGAAGAGTTCAGCATTAAAGCTGAAAGTCCTTAAAGTCCCGTATTTGGGTCCACGTCTTGCCTGCGACACAGTTATATAACCATGACAGTTATATCAAGAGGTTTCTAGGTTTGAACCTTCCTGGTGCCTGTGCAAACTGTCCAAAGACATACTATGTTATGTTCCCCAGGATGTCCAGGGGGTGTGGTGAAGTAACAATAGTCATGTTATTGATTTAAAATTGCCCGTTAGGTTTGAATGCTTGAAATTCATAGAATAAAACAATCTGTGTGGCTTGTATAGTACAGCTTTATAAAAGTTTTATAAACAATTTACCAGCTGTGCAAAAAGTAGAACTTTTTCTGGGCATTGATGCACCTCTTTGCTTTCCCTATGTACTGTATGTAAGTGCAAACTGTATACTATATAGAGTTGCATACAGTATACAGTTTGCATTAAGCTCTGACCTGTGGTTTATGCTGGCGCTGCAGTATATGAGAGAATGTGTGCGTGAATGAGGGAGTATGGGCATGTTTGTGTGTGTGTAGGTAAGTGCAGCAAAACATCAATGAGGCCCTCGCACTCAGAGCAAGATGTTAAACTAAGATGGAGCTCTGACGGTATATATTTTTATTCCGCTCAATCAATTCCAGTTATATTTAAATGCACTGTTCAGACAATGCTGCTCCCATTAAAGCATGCAGACCTGAACTGAACACAGAGAATAATGCTGAGGACGGTGCTAGACCTGAAAGATAGTATAAGATAGGAGTTTTCATATTATAGAGCCCAGCTGGATAGATGATGTTGACCCTACAATCACTATGTGGAGCTTCTTTAGGTAGGTGTAGGTGTCTTTCTATATATGTGCTCATTACAGAGCTCCTACGCCATAGGGTCTGTTTGTCTGCCCTGTCTGCACTGCAACCCAGCTATTCCTAGCATGTATAAGAATTATTTCCATTTTCTGATTAAAATCCTATTATTGTGGCTCTGAATCTTTGTGTGCATGCCAAAGGTGTTTTCTTGAATGACTTACTCATACTTTATGTTTATACTATAAGCAATAAGTAACAAGAGACAGTCGTCATTCTGCTATGCAGCCTCTGCAGCAGCACATGAACCTATTCTCTGTGGTTGGAGCAGCCCTCCAGCTCACATCACATCTCTAGAGCAGAATAAGGGCTCCTGTCAGCTGCTGTAGACCTTGATGGTGGAGCAGGAGTCCACCCAACCAGTAGAGAGGTAGCTGAATGACTTCCAAGACCTCCAAAACAGCAGACAGGAAGGATAGAAGCTAGCTAATGTTTAAGTGAGAACAAACATAGCAAACACAGTCCTGCATGCTGTGTAACTGAGATGGGAAAAAAAATGCAGTTGTTTTCAATGTTTCTGTGTTAGACTTTCACCAGGCAAAACAGTTTGAAACAGGCTCCTACTAATTCCTCTCATCTCCTGTTTATGAAGTGGATGTTTGCAAAGATAAACCTAAAATGCTAACATTTGTACCAAAATACAGGCTGTAAGAAACACGGGTAGCTAACCCAAGTAAAGTCTGAGTAAAGTCTTATTAGGTTCATACAACGTAAGTACCTGCCCAGTCCTGGAGCACTTTTGGCTTTCTAATGCTCTCGAGCCAACAGGGTACTCAGCAGATGGAGGAAGTCCTTCTTTTCCTACAGTCAAAGTGATGCTTTTACAGCAGCACAGAGGAACGAATGGGGGCATTTTTAAGGTAGATGGAAGAACAGCCGTCTCTTTCTCTGTATTTGTGCATTTTCTGGACGGTATGTGGTCATTTGTGCGTGTGTGAGTGAGTACATGTAGTACCCCAGAGCAGGCTGCCTTTATCATCACCTGTTCTTGTGAGCCTCACCAACAGCATGAGTACTGGAATCATGTGTTGATGTGAATAAATGAGTCTGCAATTACAGTTTGGAGAAAAATATACCCTCTGCATAGTGTGTGACCCTACAGAAACCCTGCGACGGTCACGCAGGTCTCTTGTATTTGTTCATTCTTTCAGTCTCCATTTAAGTGCAAGGTGTCAAAAAATCACATGACCGGTGCCTCAGTTTCGTAATATATATACCAGCCATCACATTCTTTCCATCACCCTGGGTCGCTGCCATTGAACATTTCTTTTGAAGGAATAATGTCGATTTGTAGTTGTATCTCTATGAAGACTGTGGACACATAGCAAATATTATAAATATGTCTTCAGTCTTTAGAATTCATTGTACCCTGTGTTTGGTTTCTTACCTTATGTCAGAGTTGACCCCCATGAGCAGCACATTATTTGAATGCAAAAAAAAAGCCGCATTTTATTTGCGTATTAATCTGAAAGTAGTTTTTTTACATGTAAATATTAGAGATGGACCGATCTGATATTAGCTTCAGTGGCGGTCCGATACTGACGTAACACCCATCGGATATCGGCAGAAATAAAAATGTAGATCCGATCCATTAAATATCAAAAAGCACCTCTCAAAACTGTGAAGGCGTAACTCGGCACATAACCAGACAGCAGAATGAGGATAGAGCGGCTGTGTGTTAGCCTCACTAGCAAACAGCATTTCATCTCCGAGGAAGTTATCCCAGAGAGTCCTCTGTAAGTTCATCTCTGTTTGTAAAGCGTGCCTGCGTTAAGCAACAACTGATATATGGAGCGACTGCCTCTGTTCTTGCTTCACTTCTTCATGAAACTCCTCATCAGCTGATCGGCTTTTCTGTCGTTCTTTGTTTTGGTATTTACCACAAGGAGGAAAAATCAGCAGCTGAACGCATCAGTATAAGCTGTTGTTTTTTATCATCAGTACTCGCCTCCGTAAGACCCGTGCAGGGGCGGATCTCTTTTATGGCATTTTGATAAATGTAAAAGGGGCACAAAGAATTACTTGATTTCATTTTGTTTTTTTACCTGATTTTACACCCAAAGTTTCTGATGTAAAATGAGATCCACATATGAGGTTACATATACGCTATAGTACTTTTTCCTTTGGGAACAGAACTGCAATTCTGTGGCAGATAATCTATTTAATTATTCTTGAAAAATAATTTATTTCTGTGCCTTTTTTTTCCACACTGCATCAAATTAAAGTTGATTATGTCGATTAAGCATCATGAAATGGAGGGTGGGGCCCTTATTGTTTTTGCTGGGAGTTTGCAAAATTTAGTTATTTTAATATTTCTCTAAGTACAAAAATACCAGAATAGGGAGGATGGAGTGGTTTAAGTTTATTGGATTGATCATATTGCTGAACTATGAAATCCTTTGGGTGCAGGTTTTTTAAAGAGAATAGGAGATTGTTGTTTAAAACTTGAGTATGAACTTTGCCTTATTAAAAAAACAGTTTTATTTTAAAAACAATTATTTTATTATCATAAAATTTATAATATCGGTGTATCTTAAAAAGTGGTAGCCATCTCTAGTAAATATTGACACGTAGCTCTGTGGCCTGCCGTGACAGACCCACTGACCAACAGAGTGGCAGAGGGGAAGCTGGGGAGCAGATGTCTGCTGTGAAGCACACACCAGACAGCAGAATGAGGACGATCTGTTGCTGTTAGCATCAGTGCTCCGTCAGGAGTCCTCTCCCTGTCTGTCCTGCACGACTGTACTTCCTGTTCTTCTTCACTTCACATATTCTCTCACATTCTTCTGGTTCTTAGTATTTAAATAATCTTAAATCGCATCAGTATGTTGCTTTTCATCATCAGTACTTTAGCCTCCTAAGACCCGAACTCTTTCATGGCATTTTGATAAATGTAAAAACAAAGAATTACGTGATTTTTTTATATTTTTTTTTTTTACCTGATTTTTGTTTCTGAGAAAAATGAGATCCACATATGAGGACATTCACTAATTTCAATAGAACAGTGGCAGTATAATGTCCTCGTAAGTGGATATCAGGCCCTTGTAGAGCAAAAATTTAGTATTTTGGTCTAGACAACCCAAAATGTGATGTCCACATATGTGGACGCCAGGTCCTAGGAGGTTAAAGAAGAGGAGATTTAAAGCGATATTTTTCCTTTTTAAAGTGACTCGTAGTTTAAAATAATTATTTTTATCATAAAGGGTGTCTTATGGAGCCCCTCAGTTAAATATCTGTCTGCCGTTTACCTCCTGTCTTTTTAAAATTAGAAAAATGTCTTTAGAGCAGTCTGAAATGTGAGCTTTTGGCTTTGACTGGATTACTTGTATATACCCTTGCCTCATTATCTGAAACCTTATCTATAATATTAGTATCAACATTTATAATGTTATATACTATATATGATGTAAGCTGGGTTGGTCTCCAGCTGCCCTGCAACCCTAAGCTTTAAAAGCAGTTAAGATTATGGATGAGTAGAAATGAAAGAGAAGTGAAATATGTCCATTTAAACACCTTTTTCAGCCTTTTTGTAACAGATAGAGCCGAGGTGGGTGGTGACTTGAAAGAACTGAACAGTACAGGAGGAAAACCAACTGATAGTGTCATTGTATTTTATATTAGTGCCTAATTATCTCCACTTTTTATGTTCAGTGTGAAAAAGACACACTGTGGGCTGTGGAGGGGAGTTATGTATGAACATTGTGTGTCAGCTTCCAGTACATGGGCAGCTTTGGTCACTGCTGAACTGGCCCTCCCAGAGGGAGCAGTGCCACTGTGTATTTGAGTCCAAAGCCCCACGGCACAATAATAATGTCCCACGTTAAACAATTCATTGTTACGGTGCCTGCTGGCATGTTATATTTGTTAATAATGTTTATGGAGAGTGCACTCTTTATGCTGAATATTGACACACCATAATCACTACTGCAAATACTGAAGAAAAAAAACGACAAGCAACATATTTCTGACTTTAGTCCGTTCAGAATAAAAATATCCTGACAGTTCTGACTCAGACTGAAGGCAGCTGCTGTGTAACAGATGATTTAACTCTAACTGTGACTGAGGGATTTTAATCGGCCTTCAGTAATGGAATATTTCCTAAAAAAACTATTTTATAATTTTATTTATTTATGTGATTTTAATCACTGAAATAAATTATTATGTTTGATAGCAATAGTGTTGACTTAAAGGGAGAAGCCAAAGTAATAGTTAGCGTCAGTGCAACAGTATCCTAACGTGAAGTCCCAATCTACAAAAAAAGTTAATGCTTTATTTCCTGTTGGCATCTGTAATCTGATCTAAAGACAAGACATTATACAACTGATTTCACAGGCTGAGTATTTCTACAATGAGATGACCCATCTTTACATGTAAAGGCACTCTAAGCTCAGTGTACGGGGTGGGGCTCACACAGATTTCCCCGCTTGCCGTGGGATGTCTGCAGATGCTGTTTGTACGCGCTGTGGAATACTGTGCTCCTCTCTGAACTGCAGACTCAGTTTACACAGTATGAGTAGTGTGGAATAGCAGCTTTGAGCTAGTGGGTGAAGCTGCTCGAGCCCACACAAACCCTCCCACTCACCGCAGAGGATGGCACGCACCAGCAGCCGGAGGGACACCACACAAGAATGAACGCTGACGTAACGCACTAGCAGTGGAAAGGATCGGAAAGTGGTCTGTCTGCTTATAATTCCACTTCTCCTTCTTTGTGTTTGTGTGTGTTGGTGTAAAAACAGTGCAGGACTGTGTGAAGATATTTGCTTCGTTTTCTTCTCACCTCTCCATTTGTACCCACATAGTGGCAATTAAGTTAGCAGTTGCAGATATGGTGTGTATACGGCAGGAATAGAGTACCATATGCACTACCATATACTGTCTTGCATCCTCCTTAGTTCTAGAAGGAAGTCTGGCCATTCAGCAACCATTGTGAAACGCTGGGCACTTCATTGGGCAGTTATTTCTAAAAGCATTATCTAAAATGTACTTTTATATTTTAATGGACAGCTGCACATTAAAAGATGCACCTATGTATGATGCACCAATCACCTGATGACTTGCAGGAGTCTTTGAGTCTCTCTCCTATGATGTTTCTGCATATGCCTTATTATTGAGTTACACTGTGTGACATAGTCACAAACAGTAATTAGTAGAGCATTGAGATAAATCTGATTATTTTTCATAAATCCAGGCTTATCAATAAATTTTACTTTCAAATATCAAACCTAGCATTGTACTGTTACATCATCAAAATGTATTTTTAGGTAGATTGTTGGTTTGGCTGACCTTCAGTGACTCACGTTTTTATGACCTACTACTTTAAGACTCTCACTCACATTTACACCTCGGTGCTGCCTTTAGGTTCCCGTAACTGCACTGCTGGCCTCGGTGTTTGGACAGGAAGCCGTCTTATCTCATCACTGGGCTCCGGTTTCCAGTCATGATGCAGCTCTGTATGTCTGCAGATTTTATGATAACTCGAGTGAGTGAGACAGGATGTTGTCCTCTGTGGATGATGAGTCACTGCTCAAGGATACTTTAGCATCCTGGTGAAAATTCGAGGCAGTCTGAAAAATACCACCCACCAAGAACCAAATGGTGGAAAATTTAGCGTTTTCTTCAGAAAAATAGGTCAGACGACTCAAAAAAATATTTAAAAACAAAGTTTGTCCTTTCAGTTTCTGTTGCACAGTAAAATCAAATTTTCACATCTTTACGATTAACCCTTTTTACTTATTCTTTTTTTAAATTCAAAATGGAAATGAACCTTACAGCTATGGTTGTCTCATATTTTGGGAGCCTAACCCTAACCTGAAAGGACTTCAGATATGATCTGAGGATAAAGACATTGTCATGTCAACTTTTGGTTTTGGACTGTGCATTTTGAAGCTTCAACATTAGCATTTTAGCCACTGCCATGTTAATTTTTTATACAGAATTTACCATATTTTGTTCATCAAAGTTATCTGCTAATGTTAGCAAGCTGTATCCATAAACTGAATTGGAACAATACACAGATGCACATATCAGCTAATTAGTGACTAAACTACAGCAAGAGCTTTGTGGGTGGTCTGTGTCACACAGCAAGCCATAGTTTTAGTCAAATAAAGCGTAATCTTTAATGTAATGAAAAGGATCCAGATGGATAAGTTATAAAAGTATTCACCCCCTGTATATTTGTTATTACGTTGTTATAAAGAGGGAGATTATCTGTAGCACTCAGAGGATTTTTTGTAGCAGGCGTCAGTCTGTAACTTTTGACCAAGCAACTGAGATACAAAGAAAAGCACCATCATCCACAGTTCTACAAACTACCAAGTATTATTATTATTTTGATAAAGACAAGTTGGCAAGCTGGAATTTTAATTCCAGTGTATATCAAATAATTTAAAGTCTGTGTTCCTAAAATGGACTTTGGAAGTTTGGCCCACAGTTAATTGCTTAGATTTTTAATGCTTTTCTGTGTTTGTTTATAGGAAATCTTTCGTTCTTTGTTCATATTGGGGGATGTTTTTAGGTCCCTTTCTTTCTACTAAACACACAAACCAGCACTTTATGTTCACCTGCTCCCAGACTTCATTTCGCCTCCTTCTCGGTGAAATCCCTCCCCCATCCAATTGATATTCATACAGAGTGTGTACGTGTGTGTGTGTGTGTGTGTGTGTGTGTGTGTGTGTGTGTGTGTGTGAGGGTTCTGAATGGGACGAGGTACAAAAGGGGACAGAAATATGAAAAGGAGAGAGAGATGGGGGAAGGGACGTGTGGGGTAATTTATGAGGCATTTTAGTAGGAGGAGGTTTAATCTCTTTACACACACACGCACACACACACACACACACACACACACACACACACACACACACACACACATGTCCTACAACATTTCCACAGAATCAATATACCAACACAGGAAGACTAGTAAATGCGATGAAACACATTTATAAATTTATACCTGCTTCATATTTTATATGTTTTGTATTTTACATATTATTTTTACATGTTATTACAGCACATCTGTATGTAATGATTATGATTATTATTTTGTTGTTTACTAGTATTTTCTCAATTTGTTGTGCAGTCTCTAAATGTCTGTCTCAAAGCTTCCAAAAATGAATTATAAAACCCAGAAACAGCTAGAAATGTATGAAATTAAGAGTTAAGAAGCTAAAAAGTGTGATATTTTCATTAAAATTATTTAAAATTGTTACTATTGAATTTTCTGGTGGTTGAATACGAAATTAAGATTAATGAGTGTCTCATTTTCAATGCTTTAGGTTCATAGTTTCATTTATTTATGTACAACCTCATTGATATCCTACACTGCACAGATTTTCAACCACGCTTTTATTGTGAAAAGCGGATTAGAGATCAATAATTATTTTTAAAAAATTACAAATAGACAAATCTACCCGACTTTGATAAAGCTATTTTAATGTCCACTTAACTACCTGGAGACCGTCACAGCTGAACAAATTTTAAACCTTCATGCTTCAAACCTGAATTTTCAATTTTAGCCGATGTCATTTTAGATTTTTGCTTAAATAAAATGCATAGCGGTGCAGACAAAGCGATCTGCATGAAAGCGATATATTCTCAGGGATTATACATTTATGCTGGTACTCCCCAGGTGCTATTTAGAGATGTCGATTTGCTGATTGATGTGTTAATTAAACTACATAATGGCCTTATTATCATAATCGGTTGTGTGTTTTTAATGCCTTTGTGATTATGAAGTGTCATTTTGTAGCTTAATTGCCTTTTGTTTTCAGTAATAAATGTTCTATTTGCACATTTGCCTCCAGTCTACGTATACTCTGGGCTAATTATACATATTCGGTATGTTAATGAATTATCCTTTCGCATTAAGACATAAAAGGTCTTAATTTTCTCCCCCGTCTCCCGCTGTGTTCCTCCCATTTCCTGTCCATCCAGGAGGGCCAGCAACTGATCCAGGAGAAGCCGGAGCTCAGCCCGGTGGTGCGGAAGAAGCTGGAGGAGATCAGGGAGTGCTGGCACGATCTGGAGAGCACCACTCAGGCAAAAGCCCGCCAGCTTTTTGAAGCCAACAAGGCCGACCTGCTGGTGCAGAGTTACGAAAGCCTCGACCAGAGACTGGGCCAGCTCGAGGGTCAACTGGCCCACGTCGACCAGGGACAGGACCTCACCACCGTCAACAAGCAGCTCAAAAAACTGCAGG